>NC_051160.1:160770001-161030000 GCF_013339745.2 Dermacentor silvarum
TAACAACTCGTTTTTGCCTGTGAATTGTGATAGCGGAATGGAATAAACTACTCGAATCGGTCGTCCTTGAATGTGATCACGTAAAATTTCGTGATTTATTATCCACACTACCTATGTAATCTTTGTATTAACTACAGCTCACCTTTCTTTCGGTTTGTTTGTTTCAATCATGCTTTTTTAAAATTTAGATCCTCTGTACGAACTGTTCTTGAAATGTCCTTCGCTCCGCCCTGTATATACTGTGTATAATGTGCTTTTTCTAGCAAGTCTTAGTGATCCTTGTTAAACCATGTCTACCCGGGGTTTTTTTTTTCAACGGCTTATTAATTAAATGACTTCTCTTGCGTTTTCCCCGCTTTTATATTTTGATCACTGACCAGCTTTAGTGTATTTTGTATGTGTACTCCCCCCCCCCCCCTTATGTAATACCCCAAGCAGGGGCCTTTAAGGGAACAATAAATGATGATGACACCCCACTGCACAATGTTATCCGTGTTAAAAATGTGTACCACCTTATGTGATGGGCAGCAACATAACAAGGTGCTGTTTCACAGTATGGCTCTGTTTCAGGTGTACTTCTGTTGAGCTGTCACATGCACTGATGCATAAACACATGAGCGGGGATAAGAGGCAAAGTAATTCTGCAACCAACGTGATGTTTTTAAGACAATGTACGTGTAAACTTTGCTGTTGTTATAGCTGGTAGTACTTTCTTTTGTGCAGGTTGGATAACCACATTGCGGCAACAACACAACAGGTAAAGACAGAACAGTAGGAGGAAACACAACGAGAAGGAAGATTGAGAAGACAAGATAGACGAGAGAGAATCACGTTTATGAGGTTGGTGAGGCCAGCCCTCCTATTCACATGACTTGGTGCTTTGAATGCGACGAATTAAAAAAATTTAGAAAAAACGTTACTGCAAGAAAACCTACAAACACAAACGCAAATATAAAACAAAATGGAGTAAATAAAAAGAAAACATTCATGAGCCATTCCAATCTGTCAAGGTGGATGATCAGCGAAGCTGTTTACCGCATGACACAAAGGTGACACATGGAGAGTGTTGAACAAAGGTACGAACTTATTTATTGTCCTGAACGGCGGTCATCACGAGGATAAGTACGCACACACATTCACGTATCACCCCTGTTATTACAGACGTACGGACATACCTCCTTAAGCAATGGCTCATACCCCCGTAAACGCGGCCTCCCCATTACGACAGAAGTGAAATTCTACGCTGGAATGAAGAATGGCAACGAAGACAGCTGTCAAAGAAGACGACGACGAACGCGTGAACAGTGGCATCAGCGCGTTCACGTGGTTGCGCCGAGGGGCGCCAACCCCTACGCCTTGATCGCCTTATCAGGTGCGCACTACGTCAAGCACTACGTCATATATTCACAGACACACAGCGTGTTAGACACAGGTGGCCGTTAAACCGAGATCCGATGCGAGCAGCGATATGCGTATGCTTTTGTTGTTGGCTGTTTCACTCTCACTTTTTAGGGGGGAGTTTTCCGCGCGGATGCCATAAAGTCCCGGATCATAGCCATAGACAGCTTCACTGTAATATACATAAACACGCAAGAAAACAAGCACATATTTACACACAGACGCAGGTAGAGGTATTAGGGGCCAGTTCACAAGCCGCGGTGCCTACCTTGTCGTGCGTTTCTCGTTTTCAGTTACTTCAACACGGCGATAGAAATTTTTAGTAGCAACATATCATGAGAATCCAAAATCATGCAGATCTTTGTTGTAAGAAAATGTGTCGAGCACTGGCAGCACAACTTACATCTGATTGTGTAACAGCAGGCATTCTACAGTTGGCGCGCACAGTGAGCAAATGGCACTCAGCCACACAGCGATGCGAATTTATGCCAAGCTCCCTTGTAAAGGCACAAGTTTAACGGTCATAATTATATACTACTTGGTAATGGGGCTGATATTAATGAAACAAATACTGCGACCAAACATCTCACCGTTACTAATTCAATGACATTCGCTCAAAAAGTGCTTGCTATGTCACTGATTGTTGGCACTGGTCGACAGCAATCAATCGACGGTACTACACGACGCTCGAACGATGCTGCTAGACGCTCGGCTATCTTAAATACTGCTGCCACCGATCGTTTGCACGTTCAGCTGGCAGTAACGAATCTTTGCATTGCAGTTTGCTTTCGCAATGCTCGTAGGTTTGTTTCACCTGCGTACGGTTTTCTCAATTCTCCCGAGCATGGTTTTGTTCTATCACTTCACCTCGTCCGACAGAAAATACAGCGACACACTCCACAAACACACCCATCGCTGGCAGTAGGCACCAGACTTTGGCAAACTTTCCTCGTCATACCTGCCCTTCGGAGCAAAATAAAACACCATGGAACAAATACACAGGACCCTTGTTTGCAGCGGTGCGGTCACCGCGGGATCCTGTTTTCAGACGAAGCGTAGTGCAGCGTCACCGATTCTCGGTGAAATATTTCTTCGCCGGATCACTGCTCAGAACAAACGCACGCAGCACAAATGGTACCGTGCTCACCGATTGAATCGCGATACTCGCACCACTCGGCAGTCGGTGGTTTTTGCGTTACCGGTGAGCGCTGGGTGGCAACTGAGAGTACGAATGCATGCTACAATGGATCAAAAACCATCTCGCTTTCATGTGATAAGCATTCATCAGGTGGGTGTGCTCAGCGCCCGCCGGTGGCGCAAAAATGATCAAGCAGCCACACGCTCTGAGTATCTCGTTTCAATTGCTGGGCACTGTACATTGTGAGCTCGCAATAGTATTTCCGGCATGACAGAATCCCGAAAACAGTTTAGGAATTCACTCTGACGAGGAGCAGACGCACACAGCTGATCCGACTCGGCCCAGTTCGAAGCGCGGGTGACCATGTTCACCGGACGGCCTTTGGCCACCGGTCATCCGGCTCATGACGTCAGTCTAGAGTGCGCGACCATTGGTGTTGGCTCGTGTGCTTCCGTCTTTAAGTGGCAAATGCTGCTGCCTTCTAAATGTGTACCCAACTGATGTGATCTGGGAGCGAAGTGTGGGAAGGCTGTTATTCATTCTTTTCGTGACTGCGCTTGTTCGACCCATTTTCTACCTCCTCTCTACCATTCATCTGCCTCCCCTCCGGACAGATGCATGCTAAATGCATGTTGCATGCATGTTGCATGAAAGATAGGCGCTGCAGTTTTTGCTATGCTTTTGAGTGGGTTCACGCATAATTACTGCATCCCGGCCACGGCGGCCGCATTTCGATGGGGGCGAAATGCGAAAACACCCGTGTACTTACATTTAGGTGCACGTTAAAGAATCCCAGGTGGTCCAAATTTCCGGAGTCCCCCACTACGGCGTGCCTCATAATCATATCGTGGTTTTCGCACGTTAAACTCTATAATTTAATAATTACTGCAGTCGGGAGGGTATTATGGCGACATCCAGTGGGCTAGGCAGGAGCTTGGCCGTCGCTATGCCTTACCGCAGCCTTTTGTTTGCGCAGTTTGCCTACTGCCTTCCTGGTTTCATCGACGCTTCAGTTACTACATCGTACAATAATTCTACTGTGTACATGTCAACCAAGTCGCAACCAGGGCTGTACGTGTCTGCATCCACGGCTGACTATGTGCACACGGAGTGCCCAGTCACCACCGCGTGTAACAGTGCTGGGTCGTGCGTTTGCATACCTGCCGGCATAAGGCGCATTCTCCACTGCTGTGACGTAATCGCCGACTATTAATCCACAGATGGCATTGGTGCGTGACGTCATACTTCAAGTATTCAAAAGCTCTGATTGCGGCTCCGTTCTTCTCTGGGCAAGGTAGCAGCTTCGGCCTCGCTATGTACCGCATCCTTTTGTTCGAGCAGGTACGTTACTATGGGTTCCTTCACTGATTTCAATCGGATGAACGTTATTTATTGCTGCTGCCTTGTCCACGCAGCCTAGCTTTATATCTATGGCGTGCACTGTACTCCGTTCAGCGTTTTATCGTAGACGGAGACGTTGAGCTTAACCCTGGTCCCCGCAAACTTGCATCAGCAAGATCTACGAAAAAGAAGGAAACTATCAAACTATCATTATGGAAATTATTGTTCCCATAGTGCTTCCCATCCCACACCAGAATATTTTGTTGCTCTGAGTGGCAGCGCAGGCTGTGGTTCCGCCAATGCTCCCCACAACACATCTGCCACATTGTCTATGTTGCAAAAAGACAAATCGCGATATCGAGAATTTACGGCAATCATTTACAGTTCGGTTCGATGCCATAAAATATCGTTTGCCGTCGTAGGAATCTTCTTGCGGATCACTTGATTGTGTTTCACAACGTTGTGATAGTCGGGAATCCTGTATAATCGCACTGGAAATACATGGTATGATTGGCTCTATAGATCCCCACGCACTGAAGCATTAGTACGACGCCTGAGTTGATTATATTCATCCCAATCACTCTCACATACCAGTACATCAGCATATGACGCTCTGTTGTCCAGCCTGTTCACACTGGAATCTTCTTGTTCTCAAGCTAGTAAACCTCTTTCTCTTTGAAATCAGCTGCAGTCTGACCTAAATACACTTAGCACTGCTGTCTCGAAAATCATGGAAAAGAATCATGATTTAGAGAATTGTTCAAGGCGCAATAACATCCTCATGCATGGTCTTACGGAAGGTTCTAATGAAAACAGCACTTCATTAAAAGCGATGATCTCTGACCTTCTTTCTCAAATACTGCGAATGCAACGTTCGCCAATCGAGCGGTTTCACAGAATCGGGAAAAGGCTCGATGGTAGTTCACGCCCGGTAATAACAAAATTATTGGACTTCCGGTTCAAGATTGATGTAATGAAAAATGCTTTCAAACTCAACGGCTCCGCTCTTCACATTTCTCGAGACTTTTCTGCCCCCCTAGAGTCTGCTCCGTTCACAAGAAATTTTAGAACGCCACTGCTTCTTACCGTACTAATAATGGGAGCGTCATGCTACGTTTTTAACACTTTTTCGATGATGCCGTATAATTTAGTTGGGACAAGTCTGCTAATAGTCTTTTAAGAGTCAATAGTGCTCCCGATTCACTACCCTTGTTCTCTTGTTGACTACTTTATCCGCCTGTTGCCAAGGTTACATTACTAAACCATTGATTGGCGCATGCATACATCTTCTCAAAGTCCCCACTACATAGAGAACAAAGGCCGCTTATTGTTGGACTTTCTAGCCTAAATTCTACCTATAATTTCAGAAAGTGAACTCCATGAAGTTATTTTCAGCTTTAAGCGCAGTACGCATGGTATTGACGGTTTATCAGTGAATCTGCTACAAAGGAACTTTACAGCATTATCCAATATTCTTCTCTTCATATGTTGAACAATTTTCTTGATACCTCGCTTATCCCGAAAGAGCTTAAGGCCGCAATTGTTGAACCGCTTTTTAAAGAATGGCAAAGGGATGACATGAAAAACTATCTACCTATTTCTATACTGCCTATACTTCCTCATATTACTGAAAAATTTCTCTTGATATCCATATCATCCTTCATTGAAAAATTTCCATTTTTGTCGACTCGACAGTTTGGTTTTGTTACTGGTCGTGGTACAGTAGCCCTTCTAGAGGAATTTTCTGACGAACTGTTTTCAGCTTTCGATAAAAATTTGTTTAGCGTTGCTTTATTTTTGGACATATCTGAAACTTTTGATACAGTTCATCACTGGATTCTATTACAAAAAAATTATATTCCAGCTCGTTTATGGGTCCATTTTACGATTTCCTCAAAAACCTATCTCGCAGAACGGTCATAAGTGGTTGTCTTAGACGAAATGATAAATGCAAGTGGTAAGCTTCTACTGAAGGCCGGAGTTACTCAAGGTTCCATTCTATCCCCTTTACTTTTCAATATATTTATTAATGATTTATCTCAGGTTCTTTTAAAATGTTTGGCGCTTCAATACGCTGACGACACTGCGTTGCTCTCAAAACATTTTTCTTACAATATGGCTATCTCGAATCTTCAGAATAATGTGGACAAGACAATGACTTGGTTCACTAATAACTGTTTAAAGGTTAACGCCTCAAAGACCCAACTCGTTTGCTTCAGATCCCCTTTAAAACCAACTGTAATAGACGCACCAATTTTCCTGCACAGTCACAACTGTCATTCCTGTCGATACGTGCCGCTTAACTATACGTGAACTCGGTAAAATACCTGGGAGTATTTTTCGACAGCGATATGGCGTGGCATAGTCAATCTATCACATATTTGCGATAAGCTTAGAAGAGCTGCGTGGTTATTCTTTCACATTAAATCTATCGTCTCGTTTCAAGTAAAAGAAAAACTACGGCGCATGCCTTGGTCTACAGCACTCTTCGATATGGGATTACCGTTTTTGCGTTTTGCCCTACCCTATGGCAAAATCGTGTTGATTCTTCGGTTAAAAAATATACAAAAAAACATAGCCTACAACACTCCGTCAATCACAAATGGTAACATCTTCTCAGCGCTTGGAATGCCATGCTTCTGGACTCTGCTTGTGCAAACTGGTGCTACGGCATTTTTGGTTCTGTGATTTAAAGTATTTTATACAGCTCCCTGAAGCTTTCGTAGTTGTGTTCGCTTTGTAGTTAGCGATCCTCAACGAGATATAGTGAAGCTAGACGTTGTGTATATGTGCCGAAAATTCTGAACGATTTGTGAAATGAGGCATTCTCCATTACATCAAAAAAGGCATTGAAAATATGATTTGTTCAATGTAACACGGTTGCTTTATCATTTGTAAAATATACTGTTCATCATTTCTAAAACATGTACGTTTTATGTCCTAGGTGTCGATTGTTGATTCTTGCTCCTTGAATTGCTTCTTGTTCGTGTTAAGCTTCCTAACTCTTAGTCGTCCTGCACTATATTGTTATATGTCGATGCTAAAGTAAATATTGCACGCTCGTGTCGCTGTTTTTGCCGGGCGAAGTCCCTCAAGCCACTAGTGGCTTTGACACTAGTGGCTTGACGCTAGTGAATTATTGATCATGTTTCTTGTACTATGTATTCCTTTCAGCAACATATTATTATTATTATTATTATTATTATTATTATTATTATTATTATTATTATTATTATTATTATTATTATTATTATTATTATTATTATTATTATTATGAAATTGTAAGTGTTTCGGCCACAAAGATGGTCTCGGATGAGGAGGCTAAAGGCAGACATTTGGGCACTATGGCCTTAGAAAAGGAATCACAGGGCGCTTGCACGCCTCAGGCCACAGTGTAGTCAATCGCTTACGTAGTTTCAAGACACCAGAGATACATTCATCCGAGTCATGTAAGCGCTGAAATAAATGATCTTTCGCTGAAATAAAATCACCTGTGAGGCTGTAAAACATTTTCATTTTTTTTATTCTACTTCATTCCGAGCCGGAATGAACTGGTTTGAACCGTATTGTTTCTGCTCAAGAACTTAACCTGAACCAAATCGGAAAATATGCAGAAGTATGAACCTGAACCCGAACCAAACCCGAAAAACGTTTTGATTCGGCATTCGGGCTATGACGCGTTGCCTTACGTGAATTATTGATCATGTATTTGCAAACAGCGCAGAAACGACACAACCAAAATTTCGATTCACTGCTGAGAAAAAGAAAAGTCCAGCAAGAAGCAGAACCTGCCCGTCATTTGTGCACATGACAGACGAGTGGTTGGTCTAGTGTCAGCCTTTAGTTGAAGTGCGATGACAGAAAAAGAAACACGAGCCCGAAAGCCCTGGCAAGCCAAGAAGCGAATGCGAAGCTGCAGAGGGAATATTACGAGTGCACCCATTACGCTGTAGTGATACCGGAAAGCCCGAATCGCCCACTACCGCATCCGCTCACTATGCACTGCTTGCTTGAGTGTTTACTTTTTTTCAAACGCGAAGAGCGGACACAGACAAGAAAAAACGACAGAAGCGTCATCATTCAGTTGGAGGTTTAATGTCGACACGCGCCAAATGTGTACAAAGCGGAACGCGCTAACATGAAAACGGGAGCAAACCAAAGGGATCTAACACGCCCGGTCCTCTATAATTGTGCTTTTGATTTGCTTTCCTGTCGCAGTGTTCTTCTCGCGCTGCGTAATTGGCACTTAGGGAAGCCTCCGACCACGAAGTTTGAATAAGACAAAAGAGGAGAAGAGTTCGTTCAATCGTTTCGCCAGCGCTTCACTCGTCGTCCGGTTCGCTGTAACTTTCTCTCGTGGAATCGACCGTTGATTGCGACAATCTAATGGCTGCTTAGCCATCTCGCCACACCCGGCACTGTAACAGCCTTCGATTGTCGTCTGCTTTTCGGGTAGAAACTGCACCCATTTCGAAACTAAAGGGATGCTTTCGCTGGCGTGGAGTCGGAGAGAAGGTGTGACCTCCTGTTGCTTCGTAATGTGTTCGCTACATCCTTGAGCTCCCCTACAGCGTGAGCACTAACCAGGAATTGCCTAACTATATCTGTCAAATAGCTTGTTAAATGCGGAAAAAGTTCGTTTTGAAATGTTTACCTGGTGCACATTGACCCTCGCAGAAGTTCGTATTCAGAATGAAGCACAATAAAACGGTTGTGCGCAAAATACTGCTCCAAGAATACAAGTTCTTTCTTTAGCACTAACAAGATACACGCTTGCGTTATGAATTACACGTTAATGAAGAAATATTACGCAATACATGGGCTATGTTACGTGGGCTCACTGTCTGTGCCCCGGCGCAGTTCGCTAATCCTCTGGCTTACCTCATGCCCCAGGTGTTGCTGTCTTCATTGACAAGTGGCACGGTGTATGTTCCCTCGAGGTGCACGGGCCACTATCATGCTGCTTTACATAGGCAACTTTGATCCTGGACTGCTCAACGATACGTTATTCCAAGATGCGCAACGGAAAGCCAAACTGCCGCTGGTGCCTCTTCCACCATGGCAACCCACAGGAGCAACAAAATCAGCGTTCCTGCCAGATATAAAACAGCCGCGACCATCGGCAAAGATTTGTGGGCTCGGTGACTGCGCCCCGGTGCAGTTCACTAATACTCTGGCTAACGTAATGCAGATGCTCAGACACTTCACGCTTCAAATGTGGCGGCTACCGCGCATTCTGTTGGCTGGCAAACTTAAAAGACCCTTCAGGGAGCCTAGCGTGGCGGAGCCTGAGATTGCAAGAATTTGACATCATCGTGGTCTGCAAGTCCGGACGAAAAGACTTTGATGCCGAGTGCCTGTCTCACGCCCCCATCAACCCACCGCCGCAAAACGACCAAGCCGAGGTCACCTTCTTGGGGATCACAAGCGTCGACGACTTCGCCTAAGAGCAGCGAGCAGACCCGGAACTGGAAAGCCTTGCTGAGTACTCGGAAGGCAAGACCGACTTGCTCCCTAGGGCGCTTACGCGTGCATTGTCGTCGTTTTTGCTGCAGAACCACGTCCTCGTAAGGATGCTCTCACCAGTCCGCGCATACTACCTTTTCGTTGCGCCCTCAGCCCTGCGGACTGAAGTTCTGCACGTCTTGCATGATACTCAGACAGCCTGGCAACTAGAGTTTTGCAGTACGCTCGCAAAGATACAGGAGAAGTACGATTGACCGAGCCTGACCGCCGACTTGGCCCGTTACATCAAGAAATGCCGAGGCTCTCAGCGACGCAGAACACCACCAACAAGGCAGCAAGATTGCTAAAGTCAATAGAACCTCCTTGTCGGCCATTTCAAATAACAGGAATGGACACTATTGGAGCCCTTTCCGACTTCAACATCCGGGAAAAAGTGGATCGTCATGGCTACCTACTATGTTCCCCGTTACGCCGAAACGAAAGCCTTGCCTAAAGGTAGTGCCGCCGAAGGAGCGAAATTCTTCGTCGGGAATACCCTGCTACAACATGGTGGTCCAGAATTGCTCATCACCGACCAAGGAACGACTTTTACAGCGAGCTTATCCAAGTGATTCTGCAACACAGCCGAACAAGCCACTGGAGGAAAAAGCCTACCACACGCAGACGAGTGGTCTTCCAGAGCTGCTGAACAAGTCTTGCTCGCCGACAAGTTATCAGTGTACGTCGACGTCGAGCACAAGAAGTGGGATACCATCCTTGCGTACGTAACCTTCGCATCCGACATGGCGGTGTAAGAAACAACGCAGGTCCCACCATTCAAGCGGGTTTACAGAAGGAAGCGGACGACGACTCTCGATGCCCACACGTTACCGACGGATAAAACCTCGTCATCGTCGCCTTTCCGCAACGGGCCGAAGAAGCACGACAGCACGCCCTCCTGTGGATCAAGAACCAGTCAATGACGGACAGCCGACACTACAATCTTCGACGGTGGTACATAGTATACCAGCTCGGCGACTGTGTTTCGGTTTAACCCATATTTGCCGACGAGGATAGAGTGAGAAGTTTGTGCGGCGCTTTCTCGGACCCGACAGACGAATTGGTGCGATGGACTATGAGGTCGTGCCAGACGGCATTTCGTATTCACAGCGGCGCCCCTCGCGACCTGAAATAATCCATGTTTTACCCCTTAAGCCGTACTCGCAGCGCTAACGAATTTTTTAAATGTGTTTCTTTGTTATTTTTATTTACGAAGTGCGCTTTTCTTTTTCGCTCTTGGGATATGATTGTAGCATCGGGACGATGCTTTTTAAGAGGGTGCATTGAAACGCATACTTCTTTATCTGTATCCGGTGATCGCTTTTCACCAGCTATCAAATGTTCAAGGTTGTCACACAGCGCAAGACACCCCTTTCTGTATCAGAAGTTTCTCGAATGTTATCGCTGGTTCTACCTATTGTCTATGTTTCGGCCGAGCCTCGTGTAATCGAATTCTGTGCGCAACGGGAACACTGGTGCATATTATAGAACCTAAGCGAGCACCAGCGATTAGACTGTAATGTTCGTCGATTTGAATCGAAATCTGGGGTTTTACGTGCCAAAACCCTGACTTCATTATGAGGCACGCCGAAGTGGGGGAATCGGGATAAATTCTGACCACCACGGGATCCTTAACGTTCCCCCAATGCACGGGTCACAGGCGTTTTTGCATTACGCCCCCATATAAGGCCGCGGCCGGGATTTGATCCCGCGACCTCATGCTTCGAAGCGCAACACCATTGCCACTAAGCCACAGCGGCGGGTGGAAGGTTCGTTGAGCCATTTATAAATAGCCGACGCGTCTGATGCACAGATCGTATTTTCGATGATCGCCGAATGTGCTCGCCGCTACCGTCGTACTTTGTATTTCACTTGCCTTTCGGGGCACAAGTTCCCCCAATAAACAATTAGTTTTCTGATAAACAGTTATTGCTACTGTGTTCTACATCGCCATTACCACGTTACAATATCTGATGAAACAGACCTACAGGAACACCTTTATAGCATATTAAAATGGTATGTCTCCTGGTTAATGACACTTAACGCCGAAAAATATAAAATATTATCAATTTCCCGAACCCTTTAACGCCTTGTGTTTCCTTGCGAAATTGAAAGCACAACCCTAGATTTAGCGCCATCACATAAATACATTGGTGTTACTGTTTGTAACGATCTATCCGGGCGTACTCACGTCACAAACGTCATATCAGCTTCCAACAGTTTCCTAAAATGTAGCTTTCGCGAGGCGCGACAGCACGTAAAATTAATCGCATATGAATCAATCGGTCAACCGAAAATGGGATACGCATTATCTGCATGGCAACAAGTATATCTCGGCGATGCGCAGAAGTCAGTTCATAATGGTGCGGCCATATTTATTCATTGCCCGCATTCATACGTCATCGGCGTTACATCCATAAAATTGCAATCCCGTTTGTCAGCGCTCACCTATCGTCGCCGCCTCGCTTTCTCGTCCCTCTATCACAAATTCTTTTTCAGCGCCCTCCATCGCCCACCTTGAATCGCAGCCGCAGCGAGCATATCTCGCCGCATTGGCCATTCCCAGCAAATCTCGAGTCTACACTCACGAGCCACTAATTTTCAAACGAAGCTTGTTATAGCTCGCCGATTTCGGTGGCATCCATGTACGCATAAAATTATCATCATCAGAATTGGCTCGAGCGTCGCCGTCTTCTTCCGCAGCTGGCTCGTTGGCGTCCCTCGGCACGCGCTCGTGCCACTGCTTCCGTGTTCGTCGTCGTCGTTGTCTGCATCCACAGCTGGCTGCGTTGCCGCTAATCATTCCAGCGCCCAATTTCACTTCTCCTCTGTCGTCGTAATGGGGTGGCTGCGTTTATGGAAGTATGAACCATCCATTCATGAAGTTATGAAATTTACAGGCTCAAGTTGGAATCAGCTAGCGCAAAACAAGGGTAATTGGGGATCACAGGTAGGGGCCTTCGTCCTGCAGTGGACAAAAATATAGGCTGATGATGAGCCATTCATTGTCTTACGTAACGGACAGATTAAGGTTGAAGTAATTTTATGGAAATCGAACCAGAATGAACGCGCTCGGCAAAGGGCTCGTCGCCGACGTGCCGATTCTAGCGTGAAAGCTTCCGAAGCCTATTCGAAACATCAGCGAAGAGCCGCAGACCCCGAGTTCCGGGAGCGCGATGTTGAGGCCAAACGTCAGCGTCGTCTTGTCCTCCAGGAACCCGACAACGGTGGTGCACGCCTCGGCAACGCTAGCGCGAACTTCCCCGGTGGGACGGCCAGGCTTCAACGCGATTTTCTCAACCGAAACTCCGGAGCCAGCTGCAGTGCGTGTGAGCGGTTGTGGTTCGAACACAACGGGGTAATAGTCAGTGCACTTCGTTCGGAGGAACACCGAAGAAACCCACGACAAGCTTCGCTTACTCCCATTTCCTCGTCAGGGCAGAAGCTACTGATTTTTTTTTCATCATTATTCTTTTTTTCGAACTGCCATAGACTGGAACGGCCTTCTCGAAGAAGGCATTGCCATCCCCTGGCCAGCTTTATTAAGGCGAAAGCCTTGGATAGCCGTCTAAGGCATTCGCCATAATAAAGATGGCTAAGGCTTTCGCCCTTAATAAAGATGGCCAGGTGACGGCAATGACTCCTTGGAGAAGGCCGTTGGGTCGGAAAATCCGACAACCGTCCGGCGTTATGCCACCAAAACACAAGTAACTCGTCAGGTGACGTCTCAGACACTATAAAGAAACAGTTATCATGAGTAGAAGCAAGTTCGAAATGACTATCGAGGCTACGAACACAGCCACATTTGGTGACGCGTGCGTAAGTAAGCCATCAATTTCTTTATCAATAAAAGAGCTCGATTACCTCTGTTTGCGTTGAACGGACACCCTTCTAAATAACCAGTGTGACCACAAAAGTGTATGCGTGTGATTTTCATGGTTTTGTTCATAATTTCCTAGAAATGTACACATGTCTTATGAAGTGTTGAGGAGGAGGAGGAGGAGGAAAAGAGAGAAGGAAAGGCAGGGAGGTCAATCAGAAGCACGGCCTGTTTGCTAAGCTACACGGGGGAAGGGGTTTAAAGGAATGAATAGAAAGAGGAGCATAATTATACTTGCGAGAACTGGAAATAAATGTGTTGTCGAAGGCTTAGCGCTGTGTATTTGACTAATGTGCCTTTCCGTGTCCCTCTCATTCTGCCAGTGTTAAAAGAATGTAGACGGACGAACAAGAAATATGAAAGCACGACCGTTCTAACGTGTCATTAACCACGCAGAACCTGTGGTGATGTCTAGGACACCGAAAAAAGAGACCAAGTAAGGATAAAAACAAGTAAAGGGAAAACAAGTAATAGGAAGTAACGAGGCATTCGACGAGAATGTTAAAGTAATTTAATGAATGTCTCGTGAGCGCGCAGGCTTCCGCCTTTATCCACTTTAGCGCATGCTAAAGTGAATCAACTTTTTTGCCACGTTCGACAGAGCACCTTGAACGTAGCAACTGTATTGTAGAAATACCACCTTTTTTAAATTTTTGTATTAGGTAAGATTTTCATTGTTTTCCTTACCATGTTTATTAATAAATATCGTACGTTAATACCTTGCATTGCATTGTATAACGAACTTTTTTTATTTGAAACAACACCTTTGTAATAACCCCTCTCCGGGGTCTCTAAGGCAAAAAGAGTAGCAGTTTCGCCCGAAAGGCGAAGCATCAATTACGATAACAAATTATTAGAGAGCTATACGGAGTAAGGATAGTAGTTTTATCGGCAGCATAAACTTGCGCACATTCGCTTACTAAATGAATTAACAAACCTGATGTCAGCACGGACAAGCAACCATGAGTAGATCGCACTCGATGATCGCAGACAACCACTGTCAAACGCTGGCATGATAAGCGCGGCTGCAGCAGTGAGCGAAGGTTCGTGCGGTCTATCGCTTCAACGGAACCTGAGCGGCGAAAGCGCCGCGCATACAAAGGTAACAGCCGTGTGGAGATCACTTTCAAGATACGGTGCGCGCGACAGCCCGGAGCCGCGTAAAGGACGCAGTTGCAGGCAGAGTAGAAGCCGCACCCCCTCCCTCCCGCGCTGCCTTGTCGCTTTCCTCCTTTCGTGTGGGATATTGAGTCGCTAGTTCCCCTTGCGCCCGGTCGCAAGAGACGCATGTGGTGCCGCAGCTAAACGTCGCCTCCCCTCCCTCGCTCCCTCCGTGCCCCCCCCCCCCCCCCCCCCACGGCTTTTCTCACAACGAAGACATCGCTTTTGTTCCCCGCCGTGCGTTCCCTCTCCGTGAAAGCGCACGTCCCTCGCGCACTTTCACTCGCACATACAGCATACAGCGCACGGCGACGATTTTATCGCTCTTGGACTTCATACGGAATCTCACGGCGACGGCGACGCCGACGGCAGAAATCCGCTTGGAGTGTCCATAAAATTGCTATCGCAATAAAACTGAACTGAATAGCCGAATGCAGACTTGTTTTACTTTGTATTTTAAACATACGTGAGGTGTCGATAGGTGTCATGAAAATTGAGTCGTAACCCACTTATACAGTCAACGGTATGACAACTCGCCTGTAGGAGAACTAACACTGGTAAACGTTCACTTGTTACTGGAATCATGAAATATGAAACAGTAGTCGAGAAAGAATGTGGCAAAATATAACAAAAAATTACCCATAAAAAAACTGCGTAAGCTCACCGACTCTCTTCATTTGGCTGTGATTCTTGTCCTTATTGTGGCACGTTGAAATGTTTGGAAGCTTTATGCGTTGCATGAGAACACGTTTTTCAAAATGGTACTTTGATGTGGACCTGCTCAAACGTAACTATTCGGAAACGGTCATTGGTCAGCAATTCGACGGTGCGTTCTGCGACAAGCTCAAGCTGCTAAGGACTATCTCAAGATCGGGATATTTGAAAGTGTCTCAACAATAACAGTCGCACTCCACCGCGTACATTGCTTATTTCTCATGCACTGAGGTATGTAACTCTGATATTCGTAATTAGGGGCGATTACTGGCCTTGGCATGTTGTCACGGCACGCTCAAATGTGCTCTTGGGGGAGCACACTGTTCCACAGTTTCTACTTTCGCATTTATGCTAACGGTCATTGTGTTGTTTCGATCAGTCGACGGGAAAAAATATAGAAAATGTTCGTCTACTTCTGATCGGATCCACTTTCCCGACACTCAGTTGACCACATGTGCCCACTATCAGGTATCTAGAAGTATTTAATAAGCTCTTAGGTTGTGTTCACACAAACCAATAGCATGATGGGCATTTACTTTGAATATCAGGTACTTCAAGCTTTATTCAAATAACGTAAAAAATATGCCCCTTTACTCACATCAAGCTTCAGAACAATGTCTGAATGACATGGTGATGACTAGGATAGTGAAACAATATTGCAAAAAAAAAGCTGTGACTATTCAATAGAAGGTGGCAATTATTGCCCGCGTGTGCATGGCAATGTAATTCAATTATGCGGAAAATTAGCCCAAATGTAATTTCAAATATTCAATTCTGTGGGTTTTCTTTCTTTTTCGTGCCTTTTTCGTGCCTTTTTCGTCTGATTATAAGGCACGCCGTAGTGAGGGGCTCCGGAATAATTCTGACCAACATTGGTTCTTTATCTTTCACAGTGCACGGGCGTTCCTGTATTTCGCTCCAATCGAAATGCAGCCGCCGTGGCCGCCATGATTTGAGCCCGCGAGCTCGTGCTTAGCAGCGCAACAACATAGCCACGGCAAGTCCAAATTGTTGTCGCCACTACACCACGAGAGAATATATTTGCCGTTGCAGGTCATCCTAACTACACGGATAGTTTTAACAGCGGAGCTGTTTAAGCTCTCGGTTACGCAGCGTAGTGCGAACAAAAACTGCTCCAGGCGAAGACGTCACCGCGCATTGCCTAGCCACCACCTCGTGGAGCGGCGTGTGCTTCGTCCATGGCGCGGACCTGGAGACCCAGAGGGGTCTACTCGACCAGGCCCGGCGAGTAGCTCTGGCCAGTGGAGTCTCGGAATAGGGACCCACCCACCCACTCCCAACACCCCTTTCCTGTCCAATCAATAAAATGCTATTCTCTCTCTCTCTCTTCGCCTCCTCTCCGTGCCGTGCACATGTTGCCTTGACATGGCACGTTAAGGAGAGGCAAGGAGAGCATGCGCGCGGCGCGCGCTATGCTCGAGAGAGAGAATGAGAAAATGAGAGCAAGAGAGAAAGAGAGAGAGAAATTGTAGCCGCACCAACGAGCTAACGTTACAGTGGTTAGAATTGGGTACTAACGCGACGCTGTCCGCATTTCCCCGTTTCTCCGCGTTCGCGTCGAACGCGCGCGGTGTCCTTGACTGCAGGAGGTGCCTCTGGCGGCGGCTCGGCAGGTTTCGACCAGCCACGCCCCGGCAAGTGTGGAGGCGCAGGTTTGCCGTGACGTCCCCGGGGAGATAAGTCTCGGAGCCGCCGCGACAGCGGCAGAACTCTCGTTGACTCTGTGGCGACATTGACATGTGACGTCCTAAGAAGTTCCGGACGCGCGAAGAAGCCGCCGCTCATCTTTAAACACGTCGTGCGGCCAAGTGAGAATCTGCGCGTCAGCGGCGAGCCGATTCGGAATACCGTGCCTAGAAGCACATAGCATTTCCTGGCAAAACTTAGCCAAGCTAAAAGCTGGAAGGAGCTAGGTCGATCACCAGATCCGCTGTTTTCTCCAGCTTTGCACCACTAGTGCAAGCTGCCCACATTTTTTTTTCTTTTAGTTGCGTTCTACCTTACGCGACCAGTGGCGGGCGTTTTCTCCTCGTTGTTTGTGAGGGCCCCCGGTCCAAGGATCTCATCACCTTGCACGATGGTGCGACAACGAGTCCGCCAGACTTGACACGAACCTTGAATTGCACACAGGAAAGTTCTTACTTTCATTTGCGAGAAGCGTTAACGCTACATCTAGCGATAACTCGCGATCACTCACACGGCGTCACAACATCGCTTACCTTAATTTTGAGCAGGCTGGGATTGAGATCGACGCCCCCCCCCTTTTTTTTTCAGAGCAACTACCGCTGGATAATCGCGTGCGCCCATCACCTAACCAACCGCAGCTGTTTTCGTCATGACCTGCTTTCACCATGACTATCTTGCTCGGCTTCACACACTGCGACACCATCAGTGACCATGTTCGACAAGTCACTGCTAAACCGGTTGAAAAACTGGGCCTGAATACCCCCCCCCCCTCCCTTAACAAAAGAGCTCTTACGATGGTATTGTTGACAAGAACAAATCGCAACGAGTCCTGATGCTGGACATATTATTAGCATAGCTGTCAACCAATGCCCAAGAGCGCTTACGAACCAAAAGCTATTCTTAACACGAGCTCTGCTTCCTATCTGCAGGTCAGAGTTCCGCCAATCAGCACATTAGCAACCGCTGACTAATAGTTTCATTGAACGCGAATCATCGACAATTTGTCGGTGACGTAGCGACATCCAAAGGTAACAAAGTCTGGGACGCGAAACAATGCCGATACTTAAACGTACAATTCCAAGAAGCACTAAAAGACAGACAACAGCCATTTCTATCTTACTTAGGCAGAGCTTACACTTGCAGAAAATTTTCATGTAATGACTGGAGTGCCAAGAAACACAAAAGACTACTATGAGCATCAATGTGGAATGCCTGTAACCCAGAGAAGCTGCCTAACGTTCGGCTCTCGATATTGAAACGAAAACATTTTATGGTACCTTGAGTGCTGAGTTAATTGTCCGAATAATGAATACATTCTTCAGGAAGCGCAGCAACAGGAGTGGACCTGGAGAAGCCCTAATGGAGAAAAGTTATGAAATAAATTTTATGCTCTCTGCCGATCCAAGCATAGTGCAGGATGTAGAAGTGTTAAATAAGGTAAAGTGCAGTGACCATAGATTAGTGAGGTCTAGGATTTCTCTCAATTTGAAGAGAGAAAGAGTGAAATTATTAAAGAGTAAACGGGCCAGCCTTGATGCAGCAAGGGTAAAAGCAGACCATTTCAAGATGGTGCTCGCAAACAAATATGCAACTTTAGAACAGAAAGATGAAGATAACATAGAGGTAATGAATGAAACCGCAACTAGGTGATCTCAGAAGCAGCAATTGAAGTGGGAGGTAAGGCACCAAGGCAAACAGTAGGTAAGCGTTCCCAAGAAACAAAGGACCTAGCTAATAAAGAAACGACAAAAAACATGAAAGTGTCCAACTCAAGAGATCAGATAGAAATCGCTGAACATTAAAAAGTGATCAACGCGGAGAAAGTAAGGGATATTCGAAATTAAAACGTGGGAAAGATTGAGGAAGCCGTAAAATATGGACGCAGCATGAAATCAGTAAGAAGCAAGCTTGGCATCGGACAAGGCAAGATGTATGCACTGAAAGATAAGCATGGTAATATCATCAGCAATTTCGAGGACGTAGTAAAAGCAGCGGAAGAATTCTATATTGACCTGTACAGTGCCCAAAACAACCAAGCTACTTTCATTTGAAATATTGATTAACCGGATACAGAGGCTGCTTCTATAACTAGCGATGAAGTTAGAAGGGCCTTGAAAGAAATGACCCGGGGAAAAGCTGCTGGAGAAGATGGAATAACAGTAGATTTAATCAAAGATGGAGGAGATCTCATGCTTGAAAAGCTTGCGGCCCTTTATGCGCCATGCCTCACAACTTCAAGTGTACCAGAGAGCTGGAAGGACGCCAACATTATACTAATCCATAAAAAGGGAGACGTTAAAGAATTGAAGAAATATATACCCATTAGCTTGCTTTCGGTATTGTATAAAATATTCACCAAGATAATTTCCAATAGAATAAGGGCAACTCTTGACTTCAGCCAACCAAGAGAACAGGCTGGCTTCAGGAAGGGATATTCTACGATGTGTCATATCCATGTCATCAATAAGGTAATCTAGAATTCTGCGGAGTACAATCAACCTCTCTATGTGGCTTTCATAGATTATGAAAAGGCATTTGATTCAGTAGAGATACCAGCAGTCATAGGTGCATTGCATAATCAAGGAGTACAGGAGGCACACGTGAATATCTTAGCAAATATCTACAAAGATTCCACAGCTACCTTGGTTCTCCACAAGAAAAGCAGAAAGTTACCTATCAAGAAAGGGGTCAGGCAAGGAGACACAATTTCTACAATGCTATTCACTGCATGCTTAGAAGAAGTATTCAAGTTCTTAGACTGGGAAGACTTAGGAGTGAGGATCAACGGCGAATATCTCAGCAACCTTCGGTTTGCAGATGACATTGTCCTATTCAGCAACAAAGGAGACAAATTACAACAAATGATTGAGGCCTTAGTCGAGAAAGTGTAAGAATTGGCTAGAAGACGAATATGCAGAAGACAAAGATAATGTTCAATAGACTGGCAAGAGAACAAGAATTCACGATCGCCAGTCAGCCTCTAGCTTCTGGAAAGGAGTACGTTTATCTAGGTCAATTGCTCACAGGGGACCCTGATCATGAGAAAGAAATTTACAGAAGAATAAAATTGGTTTGAAATGCATACGGCAGGCATTACCAAATCCTGACTGGGAGCTTACCATTGTCGCTGAAAAGTGTACAATCATTGCATTCTACCGGTGCTAACATATGGGGCAGAAACTTGGAGGTTGACAAAGAAGCTCGAGAACAAGTTAAGGACCACACAAAGAGCGATGGAACGAAAAATCTTAGGAGTTACGTTAAGAGACAGGAAGAGAGCGGTGTGTATCAGAGAACAAACGGGGATAGCCGATGTTCTAGTTGACATTACGCGGAAGAAATGGAGCTGGGCAGGCCATGTATTGCGTAGGGTGGATAACCGGTGGGTCATTAGGGTTACAGAATGGATCCAAGAGAAGGGAAGCGCAGTCGAGGACGGCAGAAAACCAGGTGGGATGACGAAGTTAGGAAATTCGCAGGCGGAAGTTGGAGTACGCTAGCGCAAGACAGGGGTATTTGGAGATCGCAGGGAGAGGCCTTCATCCTGCAGTGGACATAAATATAGGCTGATGAAGATGAAGAAGAAGAAGAGGAGTGCTGAGTGGCGGTGTTTTTCTTCATCGTAGACACCAAGATCACTATGCTACCATTGTATTTGAAGTAGCAACTTTCAAAGTTAAGACCTAAGAAAAATTGACAAGTCATCGAATATGCTTACTAAAGCTGTTTTATATCTGCGAACCAGACCAGACGTACTTGATGCCTTCAGTTACAGGACGAACTCCTAATAATCAAAGTTTTGAGCTGTCGTCTTTGGTCATTTCCTTTAGCCCAATGACTGAAGGCATATCTTACAGAAGCACGACCCACTATTGATAAAATTTATTCATAAACCACAATTACTTTCTTTGTACTTCCGAAGAAATAAAAAGAATGGCTGTACAGACGTGGGCTCTTTGAGAACAGACGTAAATTTGGTGGAATATATACTCTCTATGCGAAACATCCATGCTGACACAGTTCCGAAGACGTCATGCTTACATTTCATGGGACTGCACATAGCTGCCGCATTGCAGGCGAGTTGGCAACACCGAATATGAATTGATTGCTAAATGCGTGAAATTGGGAAACAGGACACCACACAAGAAGAGACAGACGGAAAGAGCGAGCACTCGTTCTTTCCGTGTTTCCCTTGTGTGGTGTCCTGTTTCCCAATTTTGCGCATTTAGCAATCAGTCATTAGAACGAACCAACGAGCTCTTCAAGACATTCTAATTGAATGTGAACTGCATTTCCGATGGAGCACTGAACAGCACCACCAAAAACCAGGACAGCACGATGTTTACAGCAGCATATATCTGCGATGGCGCAAATACGAGGCAAGGTCGGCGTAAACGAGTGCCCCAGTCGGCGGCTTAGGCGCAGGGCAGAGCGAAAGGTAAATGTAGGAGTGGTAGCCGAAGGATGCTGTGTGTGCGTCTCCTTTCAACCGGCGGCCTTCTTTCGCCGTGTACAATTTTAGCCCGATGCCTGCGCAAGAGTCCACCAGGGCTCCTTCTTCGCTGCATATAGCTTTACTGCCAGTAGCAAAAGCACAGAAAGCCAGAAAAGAAGCTACGACGAGAAGCAGCGAAACAGGCCTGGATTACGACCTTGTTCTCAAAGATAGAGTTCAATTGCTCCAATATTGTTGATTGAATTTTCTTCAGAGCCATGATCATAGCCTAGAAAAGCTAATGTCAGCAGCCGTTCGCATTTCCTTTTGTTTCCTACCTCGTCCGATCGGCTGGCTACAAAAAAGAAAAAAAAAAGAAAACAAAACGGGAAACTTAGGCGTGCTTCGGTTTAGTTTGCTGCCACACACATTTCTTTTCCTTACGTGATGAAATCTCGAGAAAGAACGAAAAGAAAACGTAACAGATTGGCTTCTCATTCACCTTACACTTTCTCTTTTCCTGCTCTCGTAACTACTGCAATGACTTGACTGGTATTTCCCAAAGGCTGAATTGCCACGTGAGACGCTGATGTCAGCGCCAGCTGTGGCAAACGAACACAGACCGATGCGCAGAGACCTAGTCTGTTTACGGCGGCCCTGACTCCTGCTAGTAAGCCGCCTCTGAGCCTCTTGCGTTTGCCGAAGGGGACCAGAAAGAACAACAAACTGAATGCGAGATCAGTGCTATGAGCATCGGACCTGCTCCGCGACCAACATCTGGCGGCTTAGGTTTGTTTTGCTTTGTTTTTACTCCCCTGTGGACCCGGAAGCGCTCTAGAGGGCACAAAGCTTACCCCGCAGGGCTCCTGCGCTGACCATTCTGACACGCTTTATGCTCGTCTCTCGATCAAACAAATCGTTACTTCTCATGCTGCCTATATCCCCGCGCTGACATGTAGGGTGCAGAGCTGAGCATGGGTTGGTTTAAGCTGACCTTGTCTTGATTGAGTGTAGCTCTGAAGAAAAATATGCAGGTCAGACGCAACTGTCGGAATCAAAGGAGGAGGAGTAAGGAGGGATAGACGAAAAAACAGGGCGGTTAGCCAGTGCTCAGACAGGCTGGCGACCCTGTGCTGGGGAAAGGGGGTAAGAGAATAAAAGATAATAGAAAAGTGATGCTCAAAAAAAAAGGGGGGGGGGAAAGAAGAGCACACGCCAAGCCACAAGCGGCACAGAAGCGCCTCCTCAGCTCTAGATATTCCTGACGGAAGACGGCGCTGCAGATTCGGATCCACGTTGTGGAGACGAGCGTTGGTAAATGCCGTCGAGTTCTACTGTTCAAGTGTAAGTTCATGTGCGAGCTAACTAAGCCCTGTAGCTGTGTCTGTTCAGGATAGTGGTATAGCTGCACAGTGGAATCAGCGTCATGCGAAACATTTCCCAGCCAGCTGGATACCCAGCAATGTTGGTGTTCTTAAGAGCGCGGGACGAGATGGTTCGACGTGTTTGCGTAAGGTGGTATTACGCTAGTGCGCGTGTGACAAAGCAGCGATACAACGATGGGGACGATGTGATATTATAAGGGTGATGGCATGACGACCGGTCTTTTTTCCCTCTTTTTCTGTTTGCATATCGTCGAAAAAGCATTACAACATGTTTCGTTACGACCAGGGACCATCCGAAAGGCGATACAGTATCGCACGAAGTCTACGTAGCTCCAGCTGCTGCGATGAAAAACTGGGGAATGTCGGTCGATCCAGAAGGCCGGGGACCACACAGCGTCTCAAACCACTAGCTGCCTTCGAGGGAGAAATGAGAGAAACTTGCACCCTCTATCTTTTATAGGCAACCTACTATGCAATGTGATGCAAGCAAAAGACAGTGGTAAGGTTTACAATACTCGTATGTTGCATTCCTGTGTCAGTGAACGAATGGGAACTGGCGCGCGCGTGCACGTGGTTTCGCTCATGCTACATCCAGCATCACGCACGGCCAATCGTCTGGAAAAGTTCACCCGTGTGGAGAATCGTCTGGAAAATAGTTCACATGGCTGAACTATTCCTGGGACCAATTGGTACCACTTGTATGCCCTCGAAAAGTTTTAAACCTGCGCTCCTTCCAATGATTGGTCGTTTGTAACAACCGCGTTTATTTGCAGCTACAACCTAAGCGCTCAAGAAGTCGAAAAAAAAAAGAGCGCGCTAAAAAATTTCCCTCCTCTCTTTCTTAGTCCCATTTGTCACGCTGTTCCTCCTTCTTAAAAAAGTGCACCCTGCTGTTTTTCCTCAGTTGAGACTTTTACGTATCTTGGGCTAAATGTGACAAAGAACTTAGGTTAGAAAGGCCACATTACGCAAGTCTGGAATAACGGGCAAAAGAAGCTGTGGTTTCTGCGGCGGAACCTGCCAATCTCCGTCGCAGCAACCAAAACTAACGGCATATCCGACATATGTGAGGTCAACGCTTGAATTTGCGAGCATTGTATGGGCCTGCAGTATACAGTACAGAAAGAGAGCAGCACAAGCCGAAGCTCGCCGTCGACGCCGGGCGGACAGTTCAGATCGTTCTTATGAAAAGGCATGAAGAGACGTCACCTCGAAGACCCTGTTGAGCATGGTGCTCAAAATGGAGCTCATATGGAGTCGCTCCTCCAGCTTACGCTGTGACTGTGCGTCGCGTGCCGCGCAGGCCTGCAATTTTTTTTCTTCTTGGTTACTAAAAATTATTTCAACGTCAACAGTACTCCACACATAACAACACGGCAAGGTAGAATGTTAAGGAGAAACCGGGATGGTCTTCTCCAACAGCCTGAATCACATCATGCAACCTATGCCTGCCCCCTGTCAAAAACAATTCAGGAATGGAACGATTTAACTGCATCGATACGTGAAACACCTACTACGGAAATGTTTGAATATAAAATGAATGTATTGTGAACGCACTGTACTTCACGTGTCTGATGCTGCTCGAAATTCTGTTTTTTTTCATGTATATATTTCTGCATATAAAAATATACAAAATATACAATTATACCCCCTTTTCTAACACTTGTTACGTGTTTCTTTGTTCTTTAGACTACTCGTGCTTACAAATAATAATTTGGTCTTATTAGTTCATCGTTCAATAAATTACGAATTGTATTGTTACTGTGTTTGCTGCTTTTCACCTAACCTGTAAAAGCTTTAAGGCCAACAGTATATGCAAATAATAAATAAATGCTGTCTGAGAGATCCGCGCCTGCGGCGGCGGCTTCTGCATCGAACAAATCGCTCGTTGCACCCGCGACCGCTTGGGAGTGCATGGGAATAAATTCAAGGTTAAACAGGCAGCAATTTTGCCATTCATTACCCCCTTTATTTATTTATTTATTTATTTATTTATTTATTTATTTATTTATTTATTTATTTATTTATTTATTTATTTATTTATAATACCTTACAGGGCCTAGAGGGCACTGAGTAAGGGGGACGAACAAGGATATTGTTCAGTATTATAAGGAATATTACAAGGAAATGCAAAATATACAGGCTAAAAGTGAAAGGGAATTATTGCACAGGGGTAGGACTAAAAAGCAGCAACAGACATAAGAGCAAAGTACACAAAAATTGCAATTGAAGAAGTACATAAATGCAGCGCTAATGTCAGATACATGACTAAAGAAAAAAAAAGAGAAAGCAAGGGTTTACAAAAAACACAATAGCTAAAAAGCACGATATTATATACAAGACAAGCTTTAACGTCACGATGTCACTTGAAAGTATTCGCACAGCTGATCATGGAACGAAAAATGGTTGCATATGGATGCAATACTATTAGAAGGATCATTCCAAAGAACGATGACACGTGGAAGGGCTGATGAATTGAAGGCTTGTGTTCTTCCGTGTATGCGCTTGATGCTGTACTGATTATGTAAACGGCGCGAAATTCGTGAGGGCGCTTCGAGAGGTAACGCAGATTGCCTGGTGCTTTGACGATATTTATGAAATAAGCATAAAAGAGCGATTGAGTGACGAATATATAATGGTTGAAGAGAGATACCAAGTCTGACCTGTGTTATGCTAGAATGTGGACTGTAGTTACGTGTAATGAAGCGAGAGGCGCTATTTTTTACGGATTCTGGCTAGTTTATTAAGTAGTTATAATATGGGGTCCATGTGGATGCTGCATATTCTAGCGGCAGGCGCACAAGTGCTCTTAAGGCCCGCTTTCTCACAATGTTAGGGGAATTCCGCAGGTTCCAGCGCAGATACCCTAGTGTCCTTGAAGCTTTCGCGCACATAGCGTTGGCATGCGTAGCCCGTGAAAGATTATGCGTGAGATGAATACCTAAATACTTGTATGATGATTCCCGAGACAATACCGTGTTATCTATGAGATACGAGAAGTCAGAATTGGTACGCTTGCGGCTGAAAGAGATAACCTTCCATTTATTCGAGTGAAGTGTGATTTGCCATTTATTACACTAACTGGAAATGAGGTTAAGGTCACTTTGAAGACCGAGATGGTCATCCATAGGGTCAATAGATTACAATTAAAACATTACGATAACGCAGATGTCAAACTATCTTTACCTAATCACGTATTTTCAGCAAACACGTGCGCACGGAGAATACATTGCAAGAGGACTTTATGCGTCAGTTCACCATCAGTTTCCTTGACTGAGAAAGAAATCTGCGTGACTGAATGATCGGACGCTCTTGCTTCGTTTTCCCATAAAGAGGCCCTGAACCAAACTTCTTTGAAGCATCAAAAGCGCCTTGGAACGAGTGTGACACCTCCAAGGAATGTATTACCGTAATAGGTTTTTCGATAGGACCAGTGTATGCGTACATACTTCGAACATGACATCTACCTGTCACATTCGTCCTCATCGCCCCCAGTCCCGAAGCAGCGGAGGAGCACTTGTGGCGCTACAGTGGCGATGCCCCAACTACGGCGTTACGGCGGGAGGACTTGTCGCATGCAGCGGTTGTGGTGTTTACACTGTGCAGCAGATGCAGCGATGCGCAACTGTACAGTGCAGGGCAGAGCTGGAGTGCGCGCTCGCGTGCTCCAGTCTGGCCGTGCTACGTGGTGCGGACCGGCTTTGCTGTGCGCGGATAGTAGGCCGATCCAGATTGCACACTTTGTAGCGCTCCATACGAAGCTCAGTAAGGAGCCCGTCTTGGCCAGGAGCGGCCGGGATTGATCGAGCACTGACGCGCTGCACTTGTGGAATGGCTAACCGCCATTACTCGCGAGGCGCAGCAAGCATAGCGTACGTGTGGTCTGGGCTTAAATTTCGCGTAGTTCGAGGCTAGTTGAGTGTTCCAGACTTCTCGAAATTATTCAGACCCGACGGCTGCGAGACCGATAAGCAGTGTGGCCGAAGTTTTATTCCTGCTTGAGTGGGCGCGACCGAGCATGCGCTCGGCTCACGCTTCTTAATTGATGTCAGCTATTGGCCAAAAGCATCAGTGTATCAAAATCTGCTGTATCACGGAATATGGCATCCGCTGGCAGCCCCGCAACGGGTGAGCAGAAGGTTTCTGTCGAAAAGAGAGAGTTTGAGAAAAAGGTGACTTCGCGCTACGCTTGTGAGCCCCACTCGCCGCGCCTGAGCGCAAAAGTTAGCTGAGATATTCAAAGCCACGAATGCTATGCACAATATGCATTTTCACCAAGCTCTAGAAGTTATTCAGAAGCCCTTTAAAGTAGCATGTGCGGTTCTAGCGCGTTTTTTTAGCACCCGCTTTTTGAAACGCAGCTCTAATAGGCGCCCGTTCCAGCGTTGAGCTTCGGCATCGGTATCCCTCGGCGTTCCTTGGCGTAACCGAGCGAACGAGCAAAGCGAAGGATGAAAGAGCGAACGCGGAGTGCAGCGGGTATGAAAGACGCCGATAGTGAAAAGAGTGTGAGGAGCAAAGCGGAGGAGGAAGACGCAGAGGAACCATGAGGCGGACAGCGGAGGAGGAGGGAATCGCGAAAACGTGAGATGAAAAGTGTAGAGCCGCACAAGACGGGCTCTGCGGCGACGATGGCTATGAGGGGGTGCCAAGTAGCGCAGGTCGTCTGTTCACCGATGACGCCACCGATATCATATACAGAAACAAAGCACTGCATGAGCGGAGGTCTGTCTGCGGAGGCTGCTGTATACACGCGCTGCCTTTCGCGATCTCCCGATTAGCGAGGCAGTCGTGCCATACTTCGCTCGTTTGCAACGTGCCGCACGAGAAAGATTGTCCGCGCCAGCCAATATATCGCGAAATGAAAACACGTATATTTCTGCTCTCAAATTGCGCATTATGGAGTATTGTAACCATCGGTGAATTTTTTTCTCCAATTCTTAAGAGTATATTAGCAATTGTAAAAAGAGACTACCTGGTAGTCGGTGCCTAGTCCGGTCCTTTATTTAACAGCGAAGATGTTTAAGCTGTAGGTAGTCTGGTGGTGAATGCCCTAAATGTGAGCCGATCCTGGAGGTCGTGCAGCAAGGATTCAAGCGCAGTGGAACATACCCCTGTGAATTATCGAAGCTGTTTAAGCTCGAGGATGGTCCGTCGAGTGTACGCCGCGAAACCTCCGCCTGGTGATGACGTCACCATGCGGCGCCTACCAGCGCTTCGCCCCAGCTGCACGGACCGCACCGAGCCTCGCACAGTTGCGTGAGCTGTGACATCATCGCGCGCGCCGCATCGCTTCTCCTTAGCTTTGCCGAGCCATGACGTCACTGCGCCGTGCGGAGTGGTTGCCGCGGCTGCGCAGAGGCGGAGCGAGGCCGTGACGCATATGTCGGCGCACTCATGAGTGCACTCACTCACACTCACTCGCACTCATTTCAAGGGCGTGAGTGCGAGTGCGAGTGAGTGCCACTGAGTGTGAGTGCAGGTGAGTGCGAGTGCGAGTGAGTGCCACTGAGTGTGAGTGCAGGTGAGTGCGAGTGAGTGCCAGTGAGTGTGAGTGCCTGTGAGTGTGAGTGGAGGTGAGTGCGAGTGCGAGTGAGTGCCTGTGAGTGTGAGTGCCTGTGAGTGTGAGTGCAGGTGAGTGCGAGTGCGAGTGAGTGCCTGTGAGTGCGAGTGGAGGTGAGTGCGAGTGCGAGTGAGTGCCAGTGAGTGTGAGTGCCTGTGAGTGTGAATGCAGGTGAGTGCGAGTGAGTTCCAGTGAGTGTGAGTGGCTCAATCCGACCGAAGCGGAGGTTAGCGAGCATGGGCGGCAAGCATTAACACGTATAATGTCATGACAGAGAGATATGGACGGAGAGAGGTTGGGGCTGACGTCAATGTTTATGTCACCATGAATAAATTGAAACGAAAACTTCAGTCGTGATAGTTTTGCTCTAGTTTGCAGTGTTAATAAACCAGCTCTCTTTAATAATTTAGTCAATCAATCCGTTAATTTGTATTTATTAAAACATAACCTTACTGCCTTCCTCTGCACCCCTTCCATTCTTGCAATGAGTTATTTTGTGTACCGAAAGCAAACAATATTGGCGTGCTCCAGCACAGTTCGAACAAGCATTTTGTAGGCCAGCAAATTTTATCTGGGGGCGCAAGACGAAGCTGTCTTCTCAGAAAGGAGAGTCGGTTTAGTGCTCAGCATGTACATTGATTTCCACTTGAGGTTATTTTGTTAACATGGCTTTCCCATCGGAGAGCGTATGGTAAAGTGACACCTAAATATTTACGCTGAAATGCACAAGTGAGATGTGTGTCATTAATAATGTAAGTAAATTCAGATATCTGTTTCTTTCTTACTGTTAGCGTTACAGATTTTTCGGCATTTAGAGTCAGCTGCCACTCCTGACACCAAGAAAAGGCAGAATTTTGTGTATAGTGATTATCACTGTGATTAATTTCGCGGTACGAAATACAAGAGTGAGCGAATGGACGGATGTTACCATGTAATCGGGAAGGCAAATCTTTTATGTATATTAAAAATAAAACTGGGGCCAAAACACTCCCTTGGCGCACTCCCGATGCAACAGGTGCTAAATTGGAAGCTTCGTTATGAATATACACGAATTGTGAGCGGTATAGATCGGCACAGTGACTCATGAGTGCACTCACTCACACTCGCACTCATTTCAAAGGGGTGAGTGCGAGTGAGTGCCAGTGAGTGTGAGTGTGAGTGGAGGTGAGTGCGAGTGAGTGCCATTAAATGTGAGTGTAAGTGAGTACGAGCGAGTGCCAGTGAGTGTGAGTGCAGGTGAGTGCCAGTGAGTGTGAGTTCAGGTGAGGGCGAGTGAGTGCGAGTGAGTGCCAGTGATTGTGAGTGCAGGTGAGTGCCTGTGAATGTGAGTGAAAGTGAATGCGAGTGCGAGCGAGTACCAGTGAGTGTGAGTGCAGGTGAGTGCGAGTGAGTGTGAGTGAGTGTTCTCCCACACTGCCATCCTATTCCGTGACGTCACTGCGCCGATCCACGGGATATATTGCTCCGCGTCGCCGCCGGGGCGACACAAATTCCCCGCCGTCTCCGCGCCGAGCACATCACCGCGGAGATGGGGCGGCCGAAAAAGAGCGTCACTCCCGAAAAAGAGGAAGTGCGGCGCGAAACCCGCCGCGCGACTACTAGAGAGCGAGTGAGATGACTTCGGTCCGATCCCGAGTATCGCGCCGCCGAAGCGGCGGCGAAACGTCGGCGTTCCGCAGAAGATTCGGAAGTACGAGCCCGCGAAACCGAGCAAAAGCGTTTGAGCGTCCAGAAGCGTCCAGATACTTTAATGACCGAGTGTTCGTTGCTCACTGGGCTGTCGATTATTCCGGGGTGATCTTGCGCAAAACGTGACCGAGTCTCGAAGCATAACCTTGCAAAAACTTGGCCGAACCGAGATAAAGCTAGGTGGGATCGCCAGCTCCGCTGTCTGCCCAGTCTTAGCACCACTTGTGTGAAGCGGCCCCTAATTTTTCTATTGTCCCGTTTATCGCCCGGTTCTTCCGTCATCATTAGAGGAAAGTTTGGTGGAAGGCAAGATTTATTATTTCCACGAAATTGATTTGGCTTGTTTAACAACAATATAACAGTCAGAAAGCTCGTCATAGTTCTTTTTGCAGAGAACTTTAGAACCACCATTGGAATGGTAGGATACAAGGAAACATATACTGAACGCATCTGCCTGCGTCTTTGATCTTCATTCGCCTCGTATGTAAACTTGTTTATCTTCGCAAGCACGCAGGATCGCCGCTGACAGAGCGTATGACGAATGGCGAAAATTTCTGAATAAAATGAGGACAAAGTTAAGGTATTACTCTAGTTAATGACACCTATGACAATGGAAGGCTTACATAAAAAGCTTAAAGACTGAGGTTTTTTTTTTCTTTATCTCCACTGTTGAATAATTGAAGTGCCCATCTTCCTTGCTCCTTTTGCCTTTTTAATTGACAACTCAAAGTTCTCTAGACAGTATGACGAAAAACAGCATTGACTGTGCGAGACAAGCTAAAGTTAAATTAAATTCTGAGGTTTTACGAGCCAAAGCCACAATTTCATTAAGACGCACGCCCTAGTGACGGACTGCGGATTAATTTTGACCACCTGGGGTTGTTTAACGCGCACCTAATGCACGATACACGCGCGTTTTTGCATTTGACCCCCATCGAAATACGACCGCCGCGACTGGGATTCGATCCCGCGACCTGGGGCTTAGTAGCGAAATGCTATAGCCACTGCACCACCACGGCGGATGAGACAAGCTAGTAGAAGTAGTACTTAACTACAATTGTTTCATCCAGAGCAAACGTCATGGGCTGGATCCACATGATAATGTTACAGGTACAAACCGGCCGTAGACAACCTCAATAATACGTGCAAGACTATTCCAAAGTTTTACAGTAGGTTAACATCAGAGGTTTAAAAGAGGTGGGAAAATGTTTACATACATTAGACGTAAATTGACAAAACAACATGCCCAAAAAAATAATTCTTTTTGCGTGGAATTATGTGTATAAGGCCATCAAAAACAGTAATAATTTAGTAACATTGTGATAATATATTGCACGCGGGAGTGGCAAACAAACATATGAAAACAGTGTGCCGTGCGGTGGCGAAGAGGACACCTACTCTTGGCCAATACCCTAAGTGGGTATGTACTTTAAGGTCATCGTCATCATCATCGACACCCATTGGTGAGCGTCGACAGTGGCGCCTCGAAAAGTGTGGCTCGAGAGAGCGTGGCCCGTGGCGTGAGCAGTGCGCGAGGTTCGGCGTTCGATGGCGGAGCTTCCTCGCTTGGCGCCCGGCCCATAGGAGCTATCGCCACCCGCGTCACTACGTCTGCACCACAATCAAAGCTGTCACCAGCTGAGGGGCTACCTCGTCCAGTTCTTCCGCTGGGCAACTGGTCCAGGACGGCTGGCGGTCCTGAGCCTGTCTGATCGAGCGTTCGGGTGAGCGGCCACGGGGCTACCTCGCCAGCTGTGGACGTGACTTGGTGGGCTGCAGCAGTGTTCTCCGGAACACAAACCCCGCCATCGGGTAACCGGGCACGCGGAGGCTCCGGTACATCGACTGTGGCGCAGAGCCACCTGAGCTCCACGAGGCGATCCAACCCTGTTGTCCGATCCACCGGTTCCTCGACGTCTCCGACATGGCGACACCTGGTTCTACGTGAACTGTAGGCAGACTGCATTTAACTAGCCTATATATATCTGCATGTCTTCTAGAGCGTATTTTGGGGAACTGTTACGTGTGTGCCGTTTCAATGTATTACGTGTCCAATACAAGTCTGATGTGTGTTTGTGCTTCTGCGTGCTGCTTCTATCTCTTTCTGGAGTGATCCTGCACCCAATAACATCACAAACTGGCGAGCCTGCCAGGATTCAGTCGTAAAATCAGTGAAAGAGGGCAGTTTCGCTTGAGCGCAGACACGCATTAGTAAACGGCACCATGGATTTAGAGAAACTCTCCGCTATAGGACTCCAACTAGGATTGTCAGGCGCAGAACTTCAGAGATGGATTGAGGCCGAACAGGCAAAACAAAGGGACGAAAGAGCCGCGGAGCGAGAGGCTATCAAGGAGGCTGCGGAATTAGCGCGCTTAGCTGACGAGAGACAACGTGAGATCCTCCAGCTAAAGCTACAGCTTCAGCAAGGAGCTCGGAATGTGCCGGCAGCGGCTTCTGAAATTTTGCCTGCGCCCAGCACTTCCTCGTCGTCCCTCAATCCACAGAAGCTACTTCCTTTGTTTGACGAGAAACGCGATGACTTGCACGCGTACTTACAGCGATTTGAGCGCGTAGCAACAGGGCAGGACTGGCCACAAGGAAAATGGGCTCTTGCTGTGAGCATGTGTTTAACTGGCGAAGCTTTAACTGTGATCGGCCAGATGACTGCCGCCGATTCGTTAGACTACCAGAAGGTAAAAAAGCATTACTACAAAGGTTCCAATTCATGGCTCGAGGCTACCAAGAGTAGTTTCGAAAAGCACAAGCAGTAGATGGCGAAACTGGAAGACAGTTAGCAGCAAGAATTTCAGCCTATTTTGATCATTGGATTGAGATGGCTAGCGTGCCGAAAACGTATGAAGGTCTACGAGATCACATGATCTCTGAACAGTTTCTGCACTGCTGTCAAACAAAGCTTCTCATTTTCTTGAAAGAGCGAGAGTGCAAATTCCGTTCACGAACTTGCTAGCTTCACAGATCACTTTCTCGAAGCGCAGAACTTGACAAACTTAGGAAAAGGTTTCGATGACACAAAGGATTCCGGTGGGAAAAAAATTGAAGCTCCCAGGAAAGCACAACTCAAGTGCTTACTCTACCAACGGTTTGGACATTTGGCTCCTGACTGCCGTAGCCCAGCTAAGCATATGCAAAAGTGCAATTTGTGTGACAGAACGGGACATACAGCTGAAAATTGCCGAAATCAGTACGGAGACAACAAACCGTGTTCGTCGTGTGCACTCACCGAATGTCAACCAGTTCGGACTCGTCCAGTGAAAGCATCAAAGCGTCCAGGAAAGAAGACTCGCCGATCAAGTGACAGCGATGACGAGGACCCTGGGAATGGTGTACCTTTCCTCATCGACGGGATGCCAGTGGTTGAAGGCCGTCTGCTAGGAAGAAATGTTCGTGTACTACGAGATACCGGTTTTAATACCGCAATTGCCAGACGAGGACTCGTTCCAGAGGTGTATATGACGGGAAAAACAAACAACGTTGTTCTTCTAGACGGCTCAACAAACTACCTACCTGAAGCTGTGATACAAGTGAACACGCCGTACTATACAGGCAAGTTAACAGTTGCTTGCATGGACGAGCCCCTCTACGACCTTGTTCTGGGAAATCTTCCAGGCGTCAGAGGACCATACGATCCGGATTCTGACTGGAAGCACCCCGTTGTTCCCAACGAGGAGTCGGCGTCGATAGGAATGAAGCCGACTAAGGCGCCCATGAAGCCTCAGCATGTGTCGAGCGTGGCTAAAGCCAAAAGTGAAGAGCCAGAACAAGGCAAGGTTCGTCCCTTGTGCGTTCCGACAATTGTCTTTCGTGACGTAACTAAAGGGCAACTCATTGAAGAACAGCGGAAAGACCCGACGCTGAAACATATTTTTGCCAAAGTGAGCAAGTTGTTTAACTCCGGAAAAGGTCACAGCTACGAATTCATCGAAGAAGAAGGTTTGCTGTATCGCCTTTACCGCCTAGCTACTGGCAGAACATTTAAGCAGGTGGTCATCCCGAAAGCATTTCGACATGGCATATTAGAAGTGGCACATGAAAGCATCATGGCAGGACATCAAGGTATAAGGAGAACAACCGATCGTGTCCTACAAGTATTTTATTGGCCAGATGTACACGGAGACGTTAAACGCTTCGTGAAGTCGTGCGACAAGTGCCAAAGGACAACCCCTAAAGGGAAAATAGGAGTCGCCCCACTGGGTAACATGCCTGTGATCCGTACACCTTTTGAAAGGGTGGCTGTCGATTTAATCGGGCCGTTTTCACCAAAGTCGGACCGTGGGAACCGATATGTTCTTACGTTGATCGACTTTGCCACTTGTTATACCGATGCTGTGGCACTCCCCGCAATCGACGCAGTTCATGTTGCAGAAGCACTGATCGAGATTTTTTCTCGCGTCGGTTTGCCAAAAGAAATAGTCACTGACCAAGGAGCAAGTTTTACCTCAGAATTGATGAAAGAGGTTAGTCGACTGCTCTCAGTGAAGCTACTCAAGACGACACCCTACCATGCGATGGCAAATGGTCTCGTCGAGAAGTTTAACGGCACCCTGAAGATGATGTTGAAAAGAATGTGCCAAGAGAGACCGCGATCTTGGGACAGATACCTTGCCCCTTTGCTTTTTGCATATGGAGAAGTCCCACAGGCAAGCCTCGGGTTCTCTCCCTTTCAGCTCATTTACGGCCGGCACGTCCGAGGACCGTTGACGGTATTAAGGGAACTGTGGACGAACGAGGAGCTACATGAAGAAACGCGAACGACATACACTTATGTCTTTGATTTGCGCAATCGCCTGGAGGAGACATGCAAGATCGCACATGTACAGCTGGAGAAAGCTCGTGACAAACAAAAAACCTACTATGTCAGGAAAAGTCGCCCTAGGAAATTATGTCCAGGCGACAAAGTGCTCATATTGTTGCCAACTGACTCGAACAAGCTTGTAATGCAATGGAAAGGGCCGTTCCAAGTCATAGAACGAAAAAATGACCTTGACTACGTCATTGCAGTCTCTGGAAAGAACAAAATATTTCATATCAATATGCTAAAAAAGTACGAAGAGCGGGAACCTACACAACCGAGTGTTGGCCTGCCTGAGGAGAGCCACAAGTCAAATTGCAAGGCTTCCCGTGGTTTCCAACCTCAGCGTCGTCCTCCAAGGAAACCAGGAAGGATCGTGGGAGCCAGCGACATGGTCGGGTGTAGGCCCGAGTGTTAACATACCTGGTGAGAGCCACGCGTCGGAGCGTAAGGCTTCGCGTGACCTCAAGCCCCGCGTCTACCTTCTTTAACTGACACCGCAGCAACATTGTTCCAGAGCCTGACCATTTCTCGTCGAGTTGCTGCAACGACGGAGCCGGCGTCCGATTGCTAGTAGGCTGAGCAAACCAATCGTAGTCCCCTATGAGAGGCTTTGATAACAGAACTGCAATTTGTGTTTTAATTTGTACTTTAACTGTGCGCAGTGACCTGTGAACAACTTGTGCCTTGTGCTCATATGAGTAATCGGGCAAACGTACAGGACATTATCCCTTTTTTTGTTTTCATCCCACGTCCTTGTGTTAGAATAGTTGTGAACAACTTTCTCGGAAAGGGGGGTATTGTGATAATATATTGCACGCGGGAGTGGCAAACAAACATATGAAAACAGTGTGCCGTGCGGTGGCGAAGAGGACACCGACTCTTGGCCAATACCCATAAGTGGGTATGTACTTTAAGGTCGTCATCATCATCATCGACACCCATTGGTGAGCGTCGACAGTGGCGCCTCGAAAAGTGTGGCTCGAGAGAGCGTGGCCCGTGGCGTGAGCAGTGCGCGATGTTCGGCGTTCGATGGCGGAGCTTCCTCGCTGGGCGCCCGGCCCATAGGAGCTATCGCCACCCGCGTCACTACGTCTGCACCACAATCAAAGCTGTCACCAGCTGAGGGGCTACCTCGTCCAGTTCTTCCGCTGGGCAACTGGTCCAGGAGGGCTGGCGGTCCTGAGCCTGGCTGATCGAGCGTTCGGGTGAGTGGCCACGGGGCTACCTCGCCAGCTGTGGACGTGACTTGGTGGGCTGCAGCAGTGTTCTCCGGAACACAAACCCCGCCATTGGGTAACCGGGCACGCCGAGGCTCCGGTACATCGACTGTGGCGCAGGGCCACCTGAGCTCCACGAGGCGATCCAACCCTGTTGTCCGATCCACCGGTTCCTCGACGTCTCCGACATGGCGACACCTGGTTCTACGTGAACTGTAGGCAGACTGCATTTAACTAGCCTATATATATCTGCATGTCTTCTAGAGCGTATTTTGGGGAACTGTAACGTGTGTGCCGTTTCAATGTATTACGTGTCCAATACAAGTCTGATGTGTGTTTGTGCTTCTGCGTGCTGCTTCTATCTCTTTCTGGAGTGATCCTGCACCCAATAACATCACAAACATAATGGTTGTATCAAATAGGGAGTCTGCAAACAAAGCAACACAATATTTTATAGAAGGGTTTATGAATTAATAGTAATTGCGGAAAGCAATGAAGGGAAGTTATGCATTATTATTTTAAAATCAGACAACGTAATTTATTGGTCAAGAATGTTTTATAATCCAACAGGACCTGTTTTAACAAAACACGTTGCGGGGCTATAGTTGATGATGGATGGATGGATGGATGTAAAACTTTAATGAAAGTCCTGAGGTACGCGTCTCAGCGCGCAGCGGGCCGCTGCCACGTTGGCACAGTCAGACCATGCCCGACCGCCGCATCGTGGGTCCCTCTGGACAGCCCATAGTTGCGCCTCGGCATCGGGGCTCTTGATAGCGGACAGCCACTTGTCCTCATTCATTTGTTCCGTGCCTCGCAACCAGGGGCAACGCCAGAGCATATGGTCTATGCAAGCGAAGTCATTGCAGTGCCTGCAAGAACTACTGGCATAAGTGTCGGGATAAAACTTGTGTAATAAAGCCGAGCTGGGATACGAGCCTGTTGATGATGCATTATTTTTTCTTTCTTAAGAAAGTGATCCAGCGTTGCTTTTTATGACGAGGACACGGAAAGACATGACAGGGCGGGAGCTGACAGGACAACGCCCGTCCTTTCATGTCGTTCTGTGTCCTTGCCAAATAAAAAAGAAGCGCTGGATCGTTTTCTTAAGAAAAAAATCAACGACGATTACGATACTCCCTAAGGCGAAACTTGAGCGCAGCTCCATGCGTGTTTCCATTTTGCGATATATTGGCTGGCGTGGACAATCTGTCTCATACTGCACGTGGTAAACGGAGCGAAGTGCGACGCGACTGCCTCGCTGATCGGGAGATGGCGAGAGGCAGCGCGCGGGTGACGCGTGGTCGCGATTGAGAGCAGCCGGCGCAGGCAGACCTCCGCTGATGCAGCGCTTTGTTTCCATAGAGATGACGCGCGCTACTCTGGTGCCATCTCGTAGCCATGGTCGCCGCAGAGCCTGTCTTTCGCAGAACTACGCTGTTCTTCTCACGCTTTCGCCATGCCCTCCTCCTCCGCCTTCTGCCTCGTGGTTCCACAGCACCCTCCTCCTCCTCCACTTTCCTCGTCGCTCTCTCTTTGATATTGATGTCCTTCATGCGCGCTCCGCGCTCCCTCTTTCATATATCGCCGTGCTCGTTCGCTCAGTTACGAGGGATGCCGAGTGACGAAGCCGAAGCTCGCTTCTTTGAGTCACTAGGCTTTAACTGCTTCCTTTAAATGCAACAACCGTTATCGAATTCAGTGCATTGGTTGTCGCGAAACACATTTCATTTGTCCCACGTACTTAGGCAAATAACAGCGCAAGATAGACAAGGACACCGGCAAAGAAGAACTCGACACTGGCGCTTTGCTTGCGTCCTTGTCTATCTTGCGCTGTTATTGTCCTAAAACATCAATTCCCACCAACTCGACCAAGTTTCTCTTCTACCGCGTACTTAGATTGGAACCCCCAAGCTGACGCTTCCTTTTGAAAGCACAATCTCAAGATTGCGATAAATGGTTAAGGCACATGATGTGTAAACAGACTGCGAGTGATTAGTAGAACATACCCGGTTTTGTAGGAGAATGACGGATGACAAGTGTGTGGCGTACGTTTTTCCCCACGATGAAACACCATAGGGGAGGTGACCGTAAGTAAAAGCTTAGTAAATCAATTTCAAGAAATACTAGAAATATTTCCTTGCTAGAATGAGTACACGGATGCGAAAAACAAACTTCTTAGTTACTGATTTCATGCGAGTGTCGTATTTTAGTTGAGGATCGAGTACAATGCTCAGGAAAGTGATATAGATTGATGGGGGAATGGCGTAGTTATCGATATAAAGTTCACGAGTTTAGCAAGTTCTGGATTTTAGCAAGCTCTTATTAAACCATAAAACAAAATTCGCGATATTGGCGTTTAACTTCGCTACTAAACTATTAATATTTTTAAAGCAAGAAAAACTGGTCGTGTTGTCGGCATGGAGAATGAAATTAAAATAATTAACATGCGTTGGTAAGTCATTGACGTAAATTATAGTGCAGAGGGCCCACAATTATTCCAAGTGAGACATCCTGGTTAGTTATTGGTGAAGATAAAGCACCTCCACACCGAACAATTTTAGTTTGGTCAGTGAGGTTGCTTTGTAAAGGCGCTGGGATAGGCCCCCAAATTCTCAGGGATTCAAGCTGTGCATGCAGAGTTCCTGGTTAATGCTGCCAAATGCATTGGGTAAATCAATGAATACACCCCCTGTCCATAGCCCATCATGAAGAAACTGTTCTGCGCTGTCAGTATGTTTTATCAGCGCTAATTACGTATGTTGCTCACCAAATGGCTTGCGTGTGAAAGTTTAAACTTTCAGATAGTATAATAACGCGATTAAGATTTTACTTCTTCATCACTTTGCTAAACGTAGAAGGATGGTTATCAGGGGAAGGGTTAACAATATATTTAGTTCTTTTTTAAATATTGGCGTTTTAAGACAAGCTCGGAAAACAGTTATGTAAAATCCAGGGTACGCGCTTTAGAAAGAACGCAAGATAGGTCACGACTACCTAGTTTCACCTGGAATAAATTAATTAGATCCAGGCCACAGCCTGCGGTCTTAAGAACTAATAGAGTGCTAAGGATCTCTTCAGGGGATGTGAGATTTAAGAAGAAAGAGTGAAAGAAGTGAGGAAGCCTAGGTTGGCTAATGGCAAGGGATGTTGAAATTTTGAAAAAAGATTATTCAATTATTGTGTCGGCTATAGCTGTAGGATTGGTCGAAATGTGAGTACCGCCCGTACATTTGGTTCTTAGTTATTGGTGAAGATAAAGCACCTCCACACCGAACAATTTTAGTTTGGTCAGTGAGGTTGCTTTGTAAAGGCGCTGGGATAGGCCCCCAAATTCTCAGGGATTCAAGCTGTGCATGCAGAATTCCTGGTTAATGCTGCCAAATGCATTGGGTAAATCAATGAATACACCCCCTGTCCATAGCCCATCATGAAGAAACTGTTCTGCGCTGTCAGTATGTTTTATCAGCGCTAATTACGTATGTTGCTCACTAAATGGCTTGCGTGTGAAAGTTTAAACTTTCAGATAGTTTAATAACGCGATTAAGATTTTACTTCTACATCACTTTACTAAACGTAGAAGGATGGTTATCAGGGGAAGGGTAAACAATATATTTAGTTCTTTTTTAAATATTGGCGTTTTAAGACAAGCTCGGAAAACAGTTATGTAAAATCCAGGGTACGCGCTTTAGAAAGAACGCAAGATAGGTCAGGACTACCTAGTTTCATCTGGAATAAATTAATTAGATCCAGGCCACAGCCTGCGGTCTTAAGAACTAATAGAGTGCTAAGGATCTCTTCAGGGGATGTGAGATTTAAGAAGAAAGAGTGAAAGAAGTGAGGAAGCCTAGGTTGGCTAATGGCAAGGGATGTTGAAATTTTGAAAAAAGATTATTCAATTATTGTGTCGGCTATAGCTGTAGGATTGGTCGAAATGTGAGTACGGTCCGTACATTTGGTTCTAAGTGTGTCATGATGATGACCAGTATTTTAAAATGTTTCATTATACTTTAGTTGTTTCTGTAATCTTGGTGATTTTGATACCTTTGTTTTATATTACCTTTAGCATCTTTAATTGAGAGGCCGAGAATGTAAACGTACGTTTTAATTCTTACCCTGAAAGCATGGTTAAATGGTTGAAGTCGTACCTTTTCGGAAAGATTACGTTTTTTTTTTCATTTATATTGCGTAGTGGTTCTTCAATTATACAGCGATTTCTAAAGTTCGAGTACAAGCTCAAAATGGTGTATACAGACGGGTACAAACCTACAGCATTTGGTAACTTCTCTCACAAAGTCCTGAATGCTGTGTTAACGCAGCGTCCTTCTGATAATACCTTCCAATCAGCACGAGACATCAAATCAACCAATTTTACGGAACGGAAGAGATATTTGTTAACCACTTTACACCAACACTTAGTTTGTGTATTTAACGGGAGAAACAGAATACTGGTCCGTCGAAATAAACTGAATCACACCAGCTTTTTGAACAGAAATGACGCTACTAAAAGACGGGATCGTACTGTCTCAAATTAACTGTAAATCCGGCATTGGAAGAACTGACCTACTCAAATAATGGAGGGAAATAAATATATTTCTCAGGTTCCGAACGTGCAATGAGATTTCTTACCTGTAGCAGCATCAAGGTACTCGGACATATTGTCAAGCTGGCGCCCCCGTGACAGATGCGAATTGTCCACAAAGCAACGAACGAGTTCTCAAGTTTTCTCCGAAGAACTTCGTAAGCCAAGATGGATTTTGGTGTTGACGTAGGCGAACTGACGAATTTGATGCTTGTGCAGTTGCAAATCTTGAAAGAAGGCTTCTCCTGCTTCTTTTTAGGCCTCTCCACTCTTTTTGCAACGTAGGCTTCTTTCATGAGGTGTTCTTGTCTCGCGCAAAGTAAAAAGTGGTCCGTAGGCGTACTTAATATGGCATAAACGGAGTATATTGCATAATGGGGTACGTCAGAAACATCCAAAGTATTCTCTTTTAGGCTGCGTGTGCTGCAAAATGTTTGTGCTATGAGAACTGTAAAACAATACTTTAGGCTCACAACAGCTACCCTGGACAGGCGCCACTCATTTCAACTGGAGGCGGCCTATACGAAACGAAACTCCAGAAACAGTACAGACTGGAAAGCTCGGCAGTTTATAAAACACTTTAAGCACTAGCGGCCGTACGACATCGGCGTTCTCATGGGATCTAAAGAATAATGAAGAATTTGCGAGGTCTCGTTTAGTTCCAGTGAAGTCGAGCGTCAAAATCACTCAAATTATTACATCATGGCACAATGCTGCAGAAACAGAGAGTCCGTAGTGGATGGTCCGATGGGAGGGTTTCACTTTTATCACCGTTGTCGGTAGCGTACTCACAGGCTAGGTAAGCGGGACAGCGATGGCAAAAGGTAGCTGCAGAAGGAATGCATTGGTTTGAGAAGTGTTACCTCGTGCCGGTCACTCGGCAATACAGAGAGATCCTGGTACTCGTTTGTCGATGTGCTGCAGTGAAACGAATAGCGCCTCCACGCCGCGCATTAGGCACAGTAAAGGAATCGAGCAGCTCTGGAACGCATCAGCACTGCTATACCCGTTGGCAGTGAGAAGCCGAACGCGGTGAGACGATTGGAATCTTGGCTGGCACGGCGTCCCAAGCGGTCTGCAGCTGCGACCGTGAGCGCTGAAAGAGGCTCGAGCGCTTCTCGGGTATTTTTGTCGCCTCGGCGTTCCACGCGACGTGAGCGGCGCCGGCAGCTGTGGCAACGTGTATCCCTTGTATATAATTAGAAATATTTTTTACGAGATCCTGTACCTTGCACTTCTTCAACGCGCACCCTATTTATTAGAATCTACGCCAGCCGTGATTCTATGCCTACTTTTGAAACATTGAAGGTCAGAAAAAAAACTTTTCTTCGAATGTAAGCCGAACGACAAAATCTAGTCGACTGCGTAAAAAGTCGCATCGTCTATACGTTAAACTTGCCAAATCCTCGTATTGCCAGCTTGATAGGAAGCTTATTTCAAGGCACTGCGACAAAGATCGCTGCACGATACTGAAGTATTAAAGCGCCAAACAGACGACACAATAATAGACACGGATGGTTACCATGTGATTTTCGACAACGTGTGAGTTACGCCGCCAGATTTGCGTATATGTTATGTGTTTCTGTCAATAAAACATCATTTGTTACTAAGCGCTCGTCCGTGTCTCTTCTTGTGTAGTCTGTTCGGCGCTTTAATACTTCAGTAACATGCACCAACTAGCCCAACAATAAGTTCTGCTTTGCTGCATGACTAAGCAAAATAGACATGTAAAGCCATGTGGAACTATACAGGTGTCTGAGCTTGTTTCTATTGACGCCACAAACGTCTGTGAGCACCATCGCCTTCGCCTGTTTAATGTCCGTCATTAAAGACATGATGATGATGAAGCCTCAATTAATGGCACAAACCCACTGTGGGGGATAGGCCATGAACCGGTGGTCATATGATTGAAAATTAAAATAAATTACTTAATAAATAAATACGTAATAAGATAGGAACATAAATGAATAATTGAAAATGAGAAATAAACCGATAACGAAAGAAATAACCTAGTCAACGAACATTGCCGCGTCCGACTTGCTGGCTCCTTCCCCATACCATGGCGCGTACCCACTACGGAAGGATTGCCAAGAAGCAGGTGGTTAATCTGAGGAGGAAGAGGAGGAAACAACTTTATTTTGTTAATTTCGCTTAGTGAGGGGTGGCTACCAGGTGATGCCTTACAGCCACCTCCTCGGCTCTTTTGATGGCCCGAAATTGAACCTCCAGCTTCTCGTTTGTAAGTATCGCTTCCCACGCTTCAGGCAAGGGAGCGGCCAGGAGACCTGGTGGGGGGGTGGGTGATCTCTGCAGACCCAGAGAATATGATTTAAGGAGGCTATGGGCCCCCATAGTGAGCAGTCTGGGTCTGTCAAGTCAGAGTAAAAGTGTGTGTATATTTGTGGGCTGGGAAAAGAGTGTGTTTGGAGTCGGCGCCAGGTGACTTCATGTCTCTTGGTGAGCTTGGGATGAGATGGGGGTTTTGTCTGTCATGCGAGGCGGTAGTATTGGGCAATATCATGGAATGTGGTCACTGGATCGCTGACCATGACCCCTGGGTCAGAGACGGGACCCACCGCTCGGCTGACGGAGGAGAGGAGATAAAATTTAAGTGACTAACTGACTTACAGGTTTCTTTTTTTCTCTGTCTCTTTCAAGAGAAAACGCGCGCTTTATGAAGAGATATCAAATTTGAAGGTAACACTCGATATGCAATATCGTGAAATATTGATTAATAAACCAGTAAAGGTTTTTCTCCTTGTGTCCCAAAGGAATTTGAAGATGGTCAAACATATGTTCCTGTGGCTAAAGGCCACTGTACATGCCCCAAAGGAGAAAATATATAGCGCGTTCTGATAAATTTTACATTTTTATTCTCATGGCATCAATATTTTTGTGGTTGGAATTGTCTGGCTGATGCGGCATAACCCCTTCCTCAATTCTAAGCCGACTCTTGAGTTTCGTGAAGTATTTTTTAAAAGAAAAGCTTCATCCCTACGTTAGAGTAAATGTGGTATTTGTTGCTCTTGCATATTTTCTATCTCTTCTGTCTTTTTTGCCAAAATGAACCAAATGACCGGGGATCAGAATAAACATGTATATTCTCATCCCTTTGCCCCCTACCCCACCCCCCGCACCCCAAAAAAACAAAAACAAAGCTTGAGCTATGTGGTGTAGAGCACTGCACGGGCGTGATTTTTCGGCCCGAGCCTGGCCTGGTCCCGCTTTACGAGGCCCGTACACAGCCTGAGCCCGGCCCGGGCCCGGGCGTACATGACCGAGACCAGCCCGGGCCCGACCCGGTCCCGTGTTACTGAGCCCAGGCCCGGCCTGAGCCCGGGCGTTCATTACTAAGCTTAGCTAGGGCCCGCGTGTGCATGACCAGGCCCGGCCTGTAAGAAAAAATTCTTTTTTTTTTACTTACAGATTGTACCGTATCTGTCAGCCTCACCTGTTCGAGGTTTAATCAGCTGCAGTATATAAGCAATAAAAGGCCGAAATCTTTGTTTCTCCCACGGGAACATCAGTAATCCGGCCCATTGCCTGTGCTACTATTTTTCTGGTGGTGCGCATGCACTTGCCTTGATTTGTACGATATGATTTTATGATGTCATTAAGCATGCAAATATACAGGGCGTTTCATTTTAGCTGAACCAAATTTCTAAAGATTGCCTGTGGCAGATAGCACAGTTATAATCCTTGATCTAAACTACTCGATGAGGCGGCCATTACTTCCACGAGAAATCAAAACGCCTAATTGAAGAATTACCAAAATTACGCTAATTAACGTTTTATTTAATTATTTTATGGCACATCTTTCAATCTACGAATTATTGCCACCGAGTTCGCAAGGCGTATCCACATGGAACGAATTCTCAGGACTAAACCAGTTTCGAGATAATAATTTTCAAAGTGTTCGACGAAATCAATCAAATCAAATCAATTTATTGTCCAGTTTACATGCTGGACGACCATTTTGGACTAAAAGCTACATATGTAGCTTGACGTGACCCATAAGACCAGGCAAGACAATAGTACCCAGCACCTCCACCAATTGTAAAGGGCGTTTATTTGGGTTGTAGAGCGGCAGCGAGAATTTCAGCTGTCGCTGGAATTCCTCATAGACGAAATAGCTATGAACGGAAAGACAAGGAATATATGCGTCACGGCGAGTTAACAGAATTGTAAAACGTTTTAACAGAATGCATTTTAAACAACACTACAATAGGAATACTAGCTATACAAAACAACGCAACACCAGCTATACAAGATAGAATGAGACTGAATTTTACAAGATCAACATTTGCTAAGAAAACCGAAACAGGATTTAGATTATATACTCAGAACCATACACAAAGGCAGAATAATGATACTATACCAGCGACCAGAGTGTCAGCTGAGTTCTTTCTTACTGAAATTACTGCCATTTTTGTATATGTTCAAAGTGAATAGTAGGTAATGTATTAACGACTGATGCTTATAGAGTGTTCTGAAGTATAGAATTGACCATATCTCGGGATTTCTTGTGTTCGCATTAATGCGATGACGCTCTAAGGAGGCTAATTGTTTTATGTAGTTCCAAGCTAATTCTGACATGGATGGCCTAATGGATGGTCAAAACGCCTGATTGAATATTTAACATGTTTACGCGAATTAACTTTTTAATTAATTATTGTACGGCACATCTTTCAATCTACGAATTATAGCCGCTGAGTTCGCAAGGCGTATCCACTTGGAACGAATTATCAGGACTGAACCAGTTTCGAGATATTAATTTTCAAAGTGTCCGACGAAATGCATGTGCGTTCCAGTTAACTTTTTGAGGAAAACGCTGTTTTGTGCATTGAAGCACAAAAGTAACTGGCCTTAGTGCTAAAATAATGCCATAGTATTGACACTGGTAATAGTGCGATCGCAAAAGCGGTAACATGAAAATGGTTTGAGAAGTGGTTCTTTGTATAATTTATTTTTCCTTACGCGGAAACAATGTTCGTTTTTGGGGAAAAGCAAAAAATTTGCGTAGCTTGCACTGGCGGCGCAATGCTAAAGAGACAGCGGATATGATGTGCACCTAGCTAGTCCTGGCTTTTGGGCTGAACTAAGCACTACCAAGTCATCCCCAGCATTTCCCGGAATTTATTTATTATTGATTGATTATCAATTATCTATTCATTGGCTATCGATTGTCTATCGCAAGATATTGGCCACGTATTTGGGATAGGCTAAGCACTACCAAGTCATCCCCAGCATTTTCAGGAGTTTATTGATTATTGATTGATTATCGACTAGCTATTGATTGGCTATCAATTGCCTATCGATAGGCAAATGGTCCCCACGATTCTTAGCTTGACTTATCCAGGCTCAGCTCGGGTGTATGTTCACAGGTGTATGTGCCATTGCGCTTGGATCCTTTCTGCACTGCAGCCAGGATAGGCCCACATTTTTGTATAATTTATTTTTCCTTACGCGGAAACAATGTTCGTGTTTGCGGAAAAGCAAAAAAATTATCGCAGCTTGCACTGTGCAAGGCGTCTGCAATATTTTAGCGCATTCTGGGCACGCATATCTCGAAAGTAGTGCTGTAGTGATATGATTACTGATAATCAGGCATGTTTCATTATTAATCGAGTTTACTTTTGTAATTGCATTACGTGCCATGAAGTGAATAATGCAGAAAATTCAATAAGCGTTCTAATTAACCAAACTGCGCCGTCACTGCGCGTTGCATAACGCAGCTTGCAACACCGACGCCGCGTTGCAATGCCGACACCACGCTCCACCAAGTTTAAGATTATGGGGTTTTAGGTGCCAAAACCACGATCTGATTATGAGGCACGCCGTAGTGGGGGACTCCAGCAGTTTAGACCACCTGGGGTTCTTTAACGTACACTAAATCTACGCGTACACGGGTGTTTTCGCATTTCACCCAAATAGAAATGCGGCCGCCGTGGCCGGGATTCAATCCCGCAACCTCGTGCTCAGCAGCTCACCGCCATAGCCACTCAGCAACCACGGCGGGTGCTCCACCGAGTTGCAACGCGGACAACGCGTTCCAGCAGACCCGCTCCGTGAACGCATCTCTCTCTGTTTCGCTCTCATTTTCTCTCCCGAGCATAGCGCGCAAAACCTCTTCTTCAACTAGCAGAGCACGAGCGCGTGCCAACGCGGCAGCTGTGGACGAAGACGATGACGCTCGAACACAATCAGTTGGTTCGCATAAATGCATGTCCTGCATCATCATCATCATCATCATCATCATATCATCATCATCATCATCATCATGTCCTGCAAGCGTGGCTCTATAAGCCTAGTGGTTACGACGTTACCCTTGGGACCGTGGGTACGCGGGCTCAAATCCCGCCTCGGTAAGAAAGTTTCTTATCTTTTATTTATTTCTTCACTGCCGATGATGATAGTTTCTTGATACGAATCACAAATTACGGCTGGCTTATTAAACAGTTTCGCGGTTAAAAGAGCTTACTCCTGCAACACGGAACGCACAAGGAGACACTATGAGGCAACCACCTACGATCGACGTGTGTGAGCTGTACATGCGTTATACAGCAAAATATTTTATTTTACCTATATTTACATTTCTTTTCACGACAGTGAAAAGTGGCAAAATTCTTTCATATCTGTATTGACCAACTCTCCACTGCGAAATGATCATGCGACAGCACATATTCCAGCGTCGTGCAACGGTACAGGGACTTCCACTGAGTAACGGTAAATGCTTTGGGGATAATTATTTATGGCTCTGAAGTTCGTCTAAGCACGTACGACAAATCCTATACTTACAAGAACGCTTATGCATTATCGAGCTCACCAGTTAAGTGTGCATTGAAACTTGATAAGGATATAAGTTGAACATGCTGTAGCCAAATGCTATTATATGTAATTGTTCCCAATACAGCTACTGAAAAATTTGAAGGCCAAGAAACATGTGTAGCTGAGGAGATCTAACAAATATGCATTTTTGGACCTGTGATTGTTCATGGCAATTCTATGTAGAAAACACAGGGCTCATAAATAGAAAGGCACCATAAAAACAGAGAACAGGACAATCGGAGCTATAAAAAATTCCGTCGTGCCGCAGTAGCTTGAATTTCTTGTCTTTTGTAGCCCATTCAAACACTGGAATCCATTAGATTAATCTCGCCGTTGCTTGTGGAATGCTGCGAGTGGCAGCCGACGCCTGAACGTAATTACATTCTCGTTTGACACATGTACAGTGTGGGGAGGGGGCTGTTTTATTGCTGCTGGAATAAACTGTTATTTTGGAGTTTATAGCTCCCATGCGTAGGTAGACAGCAACACAAAAAGAAATAGAAACGATTAACCATAAATCAGCGTTCTAGCTAATATTTCTATAAATTGGTGCTGATGGTTGAAAAATATTCCTGCAACTTCCCTCCCGCAGCTCGGTGCAACGCGACTGCAATATTTTAGCGCATTCTGGGCACGGATATATCTCGAAAGTAGTGCTATAGTGATATGATTACTGATAATCAGGCATGTTTCATTAATTACTCGGGTTTACTTTTGTAATTGCATTGCGTGCCATGAAGTGAATAATGCAGAAAATTCAATAAGCGTTCTAATTAACCAAACTAGACGTTGCCCATTGTTCGCAAAGCAACGTGCGCCTCTACAGCTAACTTAGCTGAAACGGACGAATTGCGCTGTATGGTCCTTGCAACGTAAAATATTCGGTCGTAACTAATACAAACAGCAACAAAATACATTTTATTTAAAGTGATATGATATGCACGCCCTACAATAACCTTACAACAACCCATCTTTTTGTCAGTGGCGCATCCATTGCACAAATTACTTTTTGCCCGTCACTTTGGCTTTGTTAATTAAATTTGCGCATTTACCAAGACTTTGAGAAAGCACTGTATAATTATTGCAATCAGGTGTATACGTGCATCTAAATCAATGCGTAGCAAAGAGAACGTCAGTTGCATTCCTAGCTTTGTTTCAGTGATCTCTTAAGTAATCATGTAAAGAGCGAAGGCTATGCTCGACGTTGTATCCGACGAGGCAACTGTAGCATGACTGCGCATTCTAAATGCGTAGATACTCTTGGCGCACGGTCCCGCGCCTATATAATCAAATGCTTGAATAAAGAAATCGTTCTTCTTGTTCTGGACACCATGCTGTTGCATCGTCCTTGCTAGTTACGTGGTGTCAGAAGTGGCCGCAGCGACCAAAAGCAGCAGTAACGGCGCTGAATGGACCTAATGAAGATGCCGGAGCCAGTGCGTCAATATGAGAAAATTGGCAGCGCTTAAAGCAAAGGTTCGAGCTGTATCTGCAAGCAAAGGCAGTAGAGAAACTCTCCAAAAGTGACTCTTCAAAAGCTACGCTCTTGCTGAGCTTTGCAGGACACGAAGCGCTCGATATCTTCAACAACGTCCATTACGGGCCCGGGAAAAACAAGCAAAGTTACGGAACTGTGGTGCAGAAGTTCGACGCCTACTTTTCCGAGGTGAGCAACGAAATTCATGAAATATATGTATTTCGTACAAACAGCCAGGTGGAAAAGGAACCTTTTGAGAAATTTATGCCCGACCTAAAGAAACAAGCAACCCAGTGCCATTTTGGGGATCCGCACGATTCACTGATTAGAGGCCAAATTGTGTTTGGTACGAACAGCCCAAAGCTTCGTGAAAGAATGCTCGCCGAGAAACGCCTAACGTTACTCAAAGCTGAATTGTACAAGGCTGCAGAATCGGCGGCACTAAGGAGACAAGTTCGAAGAATAAGTCAGAAGAGTGCATTGACACTATTTTTAAGCCTCACAGTGTCGACGAAAAAACAGAAGCAACGCGATACAAGTCAGTGTCGCGATAATCAAAAGTATTGCTGCAGGAAATGCAACCGTAAACATAGGCCCAAACAGTGTCCAGCGTTCGGTTATGATACAAGCCTCTACGGTCTTGCCCGTAGAGGCTTGGGATAGTCGGTACATACTCGAAATGGAAAACAGCGCGAAAAAACACGACACGAAGACAAGAAGGGGGACACACACCAGCGCTGGTGTGTGTCCCCCTTCTTGTCTTCTTGTGTTGTTTCGCGGTGTTTTCCCTTTCGATTAAGATACATGATTCTTGCCGAAAGTTCAACCACTTTGCAAGCGATTAGTGAAGTCGGTAAAGTCGACGAAAATTACTTTGAGATTCTCAAAAACAGCTCCGGAAGTGGTCACAAGGAAGGACTGAACACTTAAAGCACGTGTAAGCGGCCGTGAAATACGTTCAAGGTGGACAAAGGTTCGCAGGGAAGCTTACTACCGTTTCCAACATACCATAAGCTTCGAGCCAAAGAAGCATTGCAACCTACCTGCTCAGTGCGGCGAGCATACAACAGGCGTGTAATTTCAAGCTACGGGACGTCACAGAAAGTGTCCGCTGGAGCTTTCGTCGTAAAGAATGGGCGTGAAGCCACACTAGGACTCGATGAGAGTGAGGCGCGCGGGTTGGTTCAACGCACGGTGCACACCGTGAATGCTTCCTCTGAGTATGAACTTTTGAAAGATTTCAGGCACGTCTTACAAGGGTTGGGCTGCGTGAAGACTCCGTACAGCATGGTCCTGGAACCAGGTGCGGTTCAGTCATTCAGCCGGCTCGTAGGCTTCCACTGGCACTACAGGAACCTCTGCAGAAAGAGTCCAGCGAATGACACGTGCGGGAATCATCGTCAGTGAAAGTGAGCCCACAGACTGGGTAAGCCCTCTGGTCCAAATAAAGAAAAAAATATGGTGCTTTAAGGGTTTGCAGGGACCTCAGAAGACAGAGAGAAAGAGTAAGGAGATTGTAGTAAGAAACTAGTAAGACTTGAAACTTGAAAGAAGCCGACGGAAGCCACAACGAAGAAGTGAGTGCGCGAGGTTGTCACGATCGTGCATGGAAGCTCAGGGCCCTCGGAACGCAAGCGGCTCACTTAGCGCTGCCAGGCTAGCCAGGGCGTGTACAGGTCCGACCTGAGGCACATCACGGACCAAGCCGGTGCTACAAGACCAGCCGGGATGAGACTGGCGTGTCCTGCGGTGAACCTGTGTTCCGGCCAGAGCTGAGATGCAGACCAGACTGAGCGGGTCGGTGCTGTTCCTGCGGTGAACGCGCGTTCGAGCCCAGCGGTACCAGATGGCCTTGGTCGAGAGTGCGATGTTCGGGCGAGCCACGTGAAAGGGTCCGGCACAACCGCCTGCTCGGGTCCTGGCCACGTTGCCGCGTTGCTGACCATGTGGAGCCTGCCGTGCTGTCGCGCGAGCAGTTCGTCTTCTTGTGCGTTGGCCGCCTGTACGAGTTATTTGTACAAACAGCGCTGCGTCAGCTAGCGCCGACGCCTCCGACATCGTCACCGAGTATACTGTGAGTGACCATCTTACGAAGACACTTAGAGAATTATCGTATCGTCAGTGAGGACACGCGCTGTGACAACTCGCGTGAGTCGTGGACTGCGTGGACCGTTATAGAATAGTTATGTGTCTTGCTAACTCATCGTAAGTGTAATTGTTGCCGTCTATCGTGGATAAATGTTTGTCCTGTCTATGACTTTGCTTCCTGTATCTGAGCGCAAACCACTAAACCAACAAATGGTTGCAAGCACTACCACCGCTCAGCTGACTATTCTTGCGACAAACCAGACGAGCGTCCGGTTTGCTACCCTACACTAGGGGTAAGGAAAAGGGGGAATGTAAAGGAAAAGAGGGAGAGAGTGAGAACTGAGTACACGTGGGCTGATGCACAGGGACACTATAAACGGTCTCTTAAATCGGTGAACTTCAAGTAGTGCACTAGTGCCTGAATCGCTTTTTGTGCCAGTGACGCGTGTAGCCACGGTCCGAGTTTCTTTGTCTCAGAGAACGGTGTCGAGTCCAGTCGGTTTAACGTTGTCCTGAGAGAAGGGCGTTGTACGTCGTAGCGAGGACACGTACACAATAGGTGCTCGATGGTTTCCTCGCACCTACAGGAGTCGCACATGGGCTTTCGACCATTCCCATACGATAGAAGTAAGCGTTCGTGAACGCCACTCCAAGCCACAAGCGGCACAGCAAGGTTGTTTCGCCGCGGGAAAGGCTAGATGGCAGTTGTAGCCGTAGCAAGGGGTCAAGCTTATAAAATCGGTAATTGAAGGCACTTGAACTCCAGAAAGCTTGTGACCTCAGAAGGGTAAACATGTATGTTAAGAGGCAACACTTCCCCTTACCGAGGCGCGAGGACTTGAAAGCATGGCTACCAGGAGCTGTCTGGATGCACACGCCAGATTCCATCTGGCGCCCCTGGACTAGAAAACTTCCAACATCTGCACGTTCTCGTCACCTTTCGGCAGATACCGCTTCTTAAGGCTACCCTTTGGTATCTTGTCCGCACCTGAGGTGTTTAATCAGGCGTTTTGCCAGATATTTCACGGTCTAGGTGGCGTGCATGCATATATATATTGTAGCGAAGTGTTGAAACCCTGAAGTGGGCCGTCCGCTCCAGTGCCTTGAAGTGGGACTCTGGTGTATACAAAACTTACCACCGAATTCGACAACGGTACTTTTGGCGGGGAATGTACCGGTACGTACAGAAATTTGTTCGCTCCTGCCTCGATTGTCAGCGTCGGAAATATTCGCCGAACCTCTCGCCACCAGGTCTACAACCTTTACCTTGTCCTGACCGGACGTTTGGGCGCGTTGGCAGCGATTTATACGGACCTCTTCCTCTGACGTCGGCTGGTAACCACTGGGCCATCGTCGCTGTTGACCATCTCACGCGATACGCCGAAACTGCCGCCCTTCCAGCGGCTACAGCACGAGATATTGCCTCCTTTCTGCTCCACCGATTCATACTGCGTCACGGTCCACTCCAGTAGCTACTCAGCGATCGAGGCCGTGTCTTTTTGACGGAAGTCGTCGAAGCCATTCTCAAAGAGTGTAACTTCGTTCACCGCAAAACTACTGCTTGCCACCCACAGACAAACAGTCTCACAGAGCGATTTAACCGCACGCTCGGCGACATGCTCTCAATTTACATCGCTGCCGACCACACAAATTGGGATGCCATTCTGCCCTTCGTCACCTACGCCTAAAATACCGCCCCTCAGAGTACTACTGGCTTCTCACCGTTCTTCTTATTGTACGACCGCCACCCGTCGCACACAATCGACACGATCTTTCCATACAGGCCAGACACGTCTAAGTATACGCCTATATCTGCCACAGCCAGACATGCTGAAGAGTGTCGCGACCTTGCCCCGACCTTTACTACAAATGAACAAGAGCTGCAGAAGAGCATTCGCGGTGACACCACCACTTCTGCGCCCACGTTTTTCCCTGGGGCGCTCGTCTGGCTCTCAGTCCTTACCACCGCAATTGGACTCTCTTCGAAACTAATGCCCAAATACGAAGGCCGTTACCGTGTCGTCCAACGCACGTCCCCAGTAAATTACCTCATCGAACCCGTTGAACCATCTTCGGACATGCACCGTCGAGGGCGCGACATCCTCAATGCGGAGCGCCCCAAGATATACCATGACCCACTCATGGTGACAACCTGTTAAGTCGCCGGGCGGCTCCTTTTTCACACCCGGGGTAATTGTAGCGAAGCGTTGGAACCCTGAAGTGGGTCGTCCGCTCCAGCGCCTTGAAGTGGGTCTCCTTCTCCAGTACCTTCTAGTGGGTCGTTTTCTTCGGCTCTAGAGCGCCGCTCGTGCTGAGAGTCCGTGCTGCGCTTTTTGGACTGTCGCCCTTGCACTGCTTCAAGTGCCGTCCAATAAACATCCTCCTGATATATATATATATCCATAATTACTTGCTTAACGCAAAAACAACGGACACGTGAAAGACGACAGGACAAGGCGCTGACAAGACAGACAAGACTGTTTTTGCGCTAAGCAAGTAATTATGGATTCGCACCAACTAGCCCGCCAACGCATTGTACTGATATATATATATATATATATATATATATATATATATATTACGAGGGTTATTTCTTAACAGATCAGGCAGGTTGAACGCAAAAAAAAAGACATCTTTAGCCGTTTGTGCTTAAAGTTAAGTTCATTCTTGGCCTTGTGATACCTGTCCAGGGTTATCGGATCATTGCTTCGTTTAGAACGCCTCAGTCTACGGACACGACGAGATAAATTCAATATGTCGCGAGTGATTCAGGGATGGTTAGCATTACTTTTCTTAGTTTTAATGGGCATAAATCGTTGGGTACATGACTTGACAAGATCCTCAAGGTAATTAACTAGACAATTTACATCCTGTCTGTCTGGCAGAGAGCAAAACGTATGGAAATGATCAGTATAGGAATTGTCGTCCGCACGAGTGAAGTCAGGAAAGCTAGTAAACGCATAGGATGATCTGTAGGTTGGACAAGCGAGGAATAGCAAAACGCCTTTGTGATCGGAGAGTCCCTCAATTACCTCGCAAGAGAAGTCGGTTTTCTCTAGGTCAGCGCTTAAGAAAACTAAGTCCAGGATGGAATGTAACCTAGTTGCGCTAGAAACAACCTGAGTGAGCCCAAAGGACAAGGAAATATTTATTAATTATTTGCAAATTGCCACATCGCAACCAGTGGCATTTAATGATGCCAGTGGATGCCAGGATCCTTGAAATCACCTGTGCAGATATCGTGATGAAGCAAGGTTAGTCTGGCACATGAAATTTGCGATAGCATGAAGGACGTCAAGGGAAGAACCGGGTGGACGATATATAACGCTAGTTACAATAAACTGATTATTCAGGAAAATTGTACCGCACACGGATTCCACACGGAATGAGAAACGAAGAGCCGCACAGATGAGCAATGTGACGCCGCCGCCAGTGCCATGAATGCTGTCTAGGCGCACGGCAGTAAAACCGAGAGGAGTAAACTCGGAGTCATACATAATACTATGTAGCCATGACTCAGTGATGCCAATAACATGAGGGGAATAAACAGAAATTTAACAATACTGCGAGCGTTAGCGTTCAAAACGATGAGGTTATCGAGATGGCCAGAACAAGGTCAGGTAGAGGATGAGCCGGGAGTCGAAGGCAAAGGCACAGTAGGTAGTGGTTGATTAGATACTTTTACTCGTGTATTTGAACTGTCATCCCAGTTATAACGAACCTTGTCAATGAACGTCTGATCGTATGTCATCTTGACGACAGAAGCGTTGTCACGGAAATGAGTTGATGCTTCCCAGATTTTTTCCGAATATATCTAATCATTGCAGAGAAATCTTCTGTAATGAAGAAATTTGAGCGCTTGAGTTTATAAGTGTTTTTCAGCTTACAATGTACACGAACACAATACAAAGAAAGAAACCAGAAGAAAAAGTTCCACAAACATGCAAAATTTGGAAATCGAACCCACGACCTCTCGGTCCGCGACGATAGATCGCCGAGCGTTTAACCCATTGCGCCACAAACGCATTTGCAGAGAGCTACACAGACGCGCCTTATATATCTAACACTCCTCCGTGTACCCGCGCTCTTGCTCGGGGCGGTGCCGCCGCCTACGAGCAGAAAAGAGAAGTACTGCATTATGACACTAACGCGCACCGACAGTGAACGCTTCGGTGGTCTCAGCACTACGACGCCTCGACGCCAGCATTCGAAGGGACGCTGGCATCAAGAAGCACTACCAACGCCACCTAGGTGGCGTTCACCGTACTCAGCACAGCGGAGCGTGGCCTCCGCAATTAGCTCTGAAAATGTTTCTGAAGTTGATCGCGGAGGCTGCAATTGACGATTCAGTTACGTGCTTTGTCTTGCGCGTTGTATTAGTGTGTCTTTAGAACCACGGTTTCGTCATCAAAGCCTGAAAGCTTCAAAGTAATGCGATGGTTGTGATCAGCGCGTGCCCTACCAAGCCTGTAGACACGTTCAGTGTGAGGAGAGCTAATATTCAAGGTCTCGGCAAATATAGACGTAACGTTGCACAAAAGAATGGCAGGGTTTTCATTGGGGTCTTCCAAGACACCGTGTGTTATAAGATTATTTCTTCGTGAACAATTTTCTAGATCGTCATTTTTTAAGACAAGCTTGGTAATTTTAGAACATAAGGAGTTGACTTCTGCGCGTAATTCAGAAATGGAACTTGAGTCGTTAGGTGAGGATTCTAATGCACCAACACGCGACTCTAAAGCATCAAAATGGCAGGCAACTGTCTGTTGGAATGACTTAATGTTGACAATGTCTTGAGCCAGCTTATTTTGCGCAATCAGTAGTTTAGAGAACATTTCGGGTGCAGAAAGATCATCAGTTTCATGGCATTCAGAAGGAGAATTTATTTATTTATTTATTTATTTATTTATTTATTTATTTATTTATTTATTTATTTATTTATTTATTTATTTATTTATTTATTGTTACTGTTAGCCCAAAGGCCTATACAGGGTAGAGAACTCATAAAATAAACTTCAAAGATCGCTACAAATACGAGCGCTACACAAATCAAACCAGAAAATACAACTGCTTAATTATGTCAATTTTACTCAAGGATAGCCCTAGATATGTAATATAAATTAGCATTGTATTACAGGCACCAAACACTACAAGCAACAACAACTGTATCATACAAAATCAAAATTTCAACGTCACACACAGGAACTTCCTCAATATGCCACAGAGTCATTTCAATCATGTCATATTATACATGCTCCCTATCATTGCACAAAGAAGCTAATATTGTGTGAGGATGGCTACATAGAAGAATAATAGGCCAGTACCGATTTCCCAAAGTGTTCTGAGAATCAATTTTCGTTATGCTATGCGGTAGCACATTCCAATCTTCAATCGTTTTAGGAAAGAGGGAGTATTTAAATGAGTCAACATTTGCAGTTATGAGCATAAATTGGTCCTCATGGCTAGACCTAACGGACCGCGATATCCGTGACATTCTGTTTTGTAAATACCTTCGAGGATTGAAATTGAAGTGGCTATGTTTCATTAAATAAATAAATTTTTATCTAGCCACTTTTCGCCGCAATGAAAGCTCGGGCATGTTTAGTTGAGGGAGCCTCTCAGTGTGAACCCGTGTACCTATATTTTGACACAATAAACCTTGCTGCACGCCTCTGTATTTTTTTCAATTTGATTTACTTCATTCTTTTTATACGAATCCCATATTATGCTAGCATGTTCCAGCGTGGGACGTACCAATGCTAGATATGCAGTTAGTTTAACATCTCTGGGAGCAAGTTTAAGCCTACGTCTTAGTGACCAAAGTTTAACCTCTGCGGCATTGCAAAAAATATTGATGTGTTTTTTCCAAGATAAGTCAACAATAAATCCTAATGCCTAAATACTTGAAGTGGCTCACTTATTTTATTAGATTACTGTCTAACTTGTAATTGAAAAGTAACACATGTGTTTTTCTAGTTATTCGCGCATAGACAGTTTTCTCGTAATTTATTTTCATTTTCCATCGCGTGCACCAATTGGTGATTGCTTCTAGTGCTGAACCTAATTCTAATTGGTCCTCATGACATTATATTTTAGAATATATAAAGCAACTATCTGCAAATAAAGAAACCATTATCTTATCATTCAGCCCATTTGTCATGTCATTAATATAACATAGAAACAACATAGGTCCTAACAAAGACCCTTGAGGGACACTTGATGTTGCGTTTAGAATTTTTTATTTGTTTCCTTTCACTTCCACATATTCTGACCTGTTAGTAAGGTATGAATGAATCCACTTAACTATATTAAATTGACTCCGAGATCAAGTACCTTACCAATGAAATCCGAGTGGGAAACATGGTCAAACGTTTTTGATAAATCAAGGCAAATTCCGTCCACCTGACCTGTTGCATTAATTACCTGAGCAAAATCGTGTACTGTTTCTGCTAGCTGGGTGATAGTGGACAAACGGCTCCTAAATCCATGCTGGTTATAAATAAATATGTTCGAGCTTTCAATATAGTTAAACAAACTTTTTGATAGAAAATGCTCGAACATTTTACAGCAAGTACATGTAATTGAAATGGGTCTATAATTTTGAAGTCTATGTATGTCCCCAGTTTTATGAACTGGCATGACTTGCGTCATTAACCAATCATGTGGTAAGTTGTGCTGTTCAAGAGACGCACGTAAAATTCTCAGCAAATACTTCGCGACCCATTCAGCATATCGTCTCAATAATTCGTTAGGGATGCCATCCGGGCCAGGAAACTTTTTCGTGTCTAGGCCTAACAGAAGTGAAACTATACCTTCAAGAGTTAAGATAATGTCTAGAATGTCTGAATACACATCAGCAGGCCTCATCGAGATCGGAGTTGGAACCAATCGCAATCCTAGTTGAAGGTTTATTACAAGCAAGGAGGAACGACACCCAGGAGACGGCCCCAGCCAGCACGGACGTATTGTAGAAGGTGTGGCAGAAGTCACGCGCTGTTTTTCGCAAAGGAGCACTGGGATGGGTACCCCAAATGTCAATAGCAACCGCAATAGCAACCATGCTCCTGAAGCTTTCGATGCTGCTCTCGGTTTCTGAAAAGTGAGATAAGAGTTTTCTTCCGGTGTCTTTCTCCAAGCACCTTTTGTTCGCTAGAAAAGCTGACTTTCTAGTTTGGTGTGCAAGTTTGAAAATTATGTTTTGGGTCTGTGAGTGTGAGTGTCAGCCATCAAGAGATAAACTCAAGCAATCACGGTGCGTGTCTGCGTCGTCTTCAACGTGCCACGGAAAAACACAAGAGCGCGTCTGCTTCCCTAAAACTGCTACAGAAGTTTAGTAGGCTTTGTTTTGACGCGCGTCGGCTGCACACACTTTTGGCGGCTCGTAACAATGCAAGTTCAAAGTTCGCGCCCATCTGCTCCAGCAAGCTGCAGAACCCCTGATTGGAGGCGCAAAGGCAGATGGCACACCAACATGGCTGCGCTCCCGGCTTCAAGAACGTGATGTCAAGGCCTCTCCTGTTTTGTTTCTTTCCTCCATGATTACCAGACTGGTTGCTTTTGCTGGCATTCCCCGACGTTTTCGGAAGACCCGGATTGAGTTCCACATCAGCGCTCAAGATAACACGACTTGTGCAATATAGAACGTGCAAGCACCATGACACAAGACTATGTGGCCAAGGAAGCAGCAGCAGGAAGCGATCGGGGGTGCTATGCAGGATGTGCCGAGTTTCTCGTTCGCACGAGTTTTACCCGAGTTTGCTCGATGGCAGTCAGTGAACAGAGATAGCAAGGAAAGCGCAAGAACAACGGGCCAAAAGAAATGTCGAGATAAAGCCGCGTATGACAACATGAGCGCACCCTGCACGGCGTTTCAAGCACAGAGGACTGCGCAACGAAACGCGCCAGCGCCGCGTATTGTTATCAACGTATTATCGCAATTTAGCAATACCGTGACTGTCCCGCTGTCTATCTGCACACTTGCTGTAAGCCGCTTGCCACGCCTTTCTCGGGCGCGTTAAGGGCGTGTGTCCTCTTTCGGGCTGTGTGTGTTTCGGGCGTGTGTCCTCTTTTGTGCTGGAGCTTTCTATCCTGCGTCGAATGCGAACAGGGCACATGCTGTGCATTCTTGCATCTACACTTTCCTTCAATCGAATACTTTAAAATACAACAAATGAAATAACGAACAATTTATTTGTTAAAGTGTTAAAGTATCGGTTTTTCGTTTTGAATGCTATAAATTTCTGATGACAAATGGAGATAGAGCGAATTATTAGATTTTCCACTTTTTGCCGTGAGTGGTGACAGTGAGGCGACAGCTTACAAGCGGATACATCGCCAGGGGCGATGTATCAAGTCAGATACAAGTCGCCAGGGGCGCTGCAGTGCTATTTTCGATTAAGTCAGTCATGACAATAATCTGACCATTCCATGTCTATTAGGGGAAGGGCAGCGCATCGCCGTGGCATGGCTGTTCACCGCAGGCGCTTCACTGAGGCTATTAAGGCCGCCGCTTTACCAACGAAAAACGAGACTCTAGCCATAGAGAGGGGAGCAGCGGCTGTTGCTGCAAAATGGCTGTACGGTATCATGTTTATTTCTGTGCGCGAAGCCTCCGTGATGCATTGTGAAGAAGAGCGATCTGCCCAGCGTCACAATTAATTGCTTTTCATTGCTTGCCCAGAGAAGGTGCCTCTGTGCGCATATACGCAGTATTTTGAGTGTGTTGTGCACTCAAAAATGCTTGCCGATTGTTTGTGCTGGAGCTAACAGCGATCGCAGATGGATATAGTAACGACACCGCAACAATCGCATTTTGGCAGGTGAGGGCTCTAGTGTGCAGTTATGAAATGTGACTTCGAACGCAGGAAAGTGTTTCAACTGTTTTGTGTGCAGTGCTTGTGATAAAGAAATGTCACCGTAATGGGTCTAGAAAAGCGGGCGATGCCCGACGCTGACCGTGTTAGCGACACTACCACTCCGATACATCGCCGATGAAAGATCAGTCATCTCAAATGACAGCTGCGATACGTTGTCGTTGGAAAACACTACGCACTCCTCAGCATCGTCGTCCACCACGGCGCATCGACACCTTGCAAGTAGCTACAGTGACGCGCCGATAATGATTTGCCGTGTGCTACGTCGCCACAGTGCAGGCAATGAAAACATGTGGTGCCATCACAGCCCGAGAAGATATGCACGTATGTATAAGCAAGCGATAGTGGGGGCTCAGCACAACGCCAATGACAGTGCGTTGTGCGTGTTTTATCTCGGCGGTCAAGATTTTTGATGCCTCTCTGCTCAGCACCGCGTCGCTGTTGCCGAACAATGAGTTGGGCGTGGCTCAACTGTGGTGGGTGCGCGCACAAGCGTTACATGCCTCGCGTGATTTTAATGGTTTTAATTGACCAGCGAACTCGTGCTAAACTCGAACATCGCGGAACCATCCCCAAGTTGAACTCCGGAACATGGCAGTGGCCGCAGCAGCCTGTGTCATCGCATCCAGCGACAGCAAGCATGAATAGACCGTCTGGACCCATTCACCTACATGACCGACGTAGAGTTTCAACGTCATTTTTGCCTTTCCAATACGTCAGTGCGCTGGCTGTGTAGCGAGTTAGGCGAAAGCACTCGTCTCCGGAGGCAGCGTGGCGGGCAAATTATACTTTCGGAGCACAGATTGGTGCGACTAGGCTGCAGACGAAGAGTTCATGCCATCGCTTCGGCTCTCTCCAGCTCCAAGCGCCGTGCGTATACCATGTCCCAGTGCTAGGCCAGGTCCGGCGGCTTCATTGGAGTACTGGGGCACCTGCAAGCACCTAGGGTTCCAACCGGACCAGCCAACTTGTGGTAGGTTGGTCCCATTGTAGTGGTCACATTGTACAGGAACACTCAGAATGGACGCCAGGCTGCCTTCCGGTGCAACAGGTGCCTAACGCAGTCTTTGCAGTTACACGGTACCGCTGCACTGTACGGGCAGAGAGGCGAAGGAAGTTACTTCGCCAACACGGACCGCCTCGGCTGTCCGAACGTCCACCTCTTTAGGCGGCGAGTGATTTGGCTCACGTACTGCGTGAACATACGGCAGGTATTACCAAATCCTGACTGGGAGCTTACCACTGTCGTTGAAAAGAAAAGTGTACAATCATTGCATTCTACCGGTGCTAACATATGGGGCAGAAACTTGACAGTTAACAAAGAAGCTTGAGAACAAGTTAAGGACCGCACAAAGAGCGATAGAATGAAAAATCTTAGGACTAACGTTAAGAGACAGGAAGAGAGCGGTGTGGATCAGAGAACAAACGAGGATAGCCGATATTCCAGTTGACATTAAGCGGAAGAAATGGAGCTGGGCAGGCCATGTAATGCGTAGGATTGATAACCGGTTGACCATTAGGGTCACAGAACGGATACCAAGAGAAGGGAAGTGCAGTCGAGGTCGGCAGAAAACCAGATGGGATGATGAAGTTAGGAAATTTGCAGGCGCAAGTTGGAATACGCTAGCGCAAGACAGAGGTAATTGGAGATCGCAGGGAGAGGCCTTCGTCCTGCAGTGGACATAAAATATAGGCCGATGATGATCATGACTGCGTGAGCAATAGCGTAGATGTGTGGATGTTGAAGGAGATGACCAGCGACTTGTTTCCTTTATCGAAGCATGCTATCGCCGACTGAAAGAACTACGACCATGAGGTCATGATGGACGAGCTGCTGGCGCGACCTCCATTCGGGGGCCCCGGGAAGATAGTGCAATTTCACGAGTGCCTTCTTCGCGGCAAGCGAAAGTACAATCGAGGCCGCCTGATGAAGGGTGACAACTTTCTGATGAAGGGTACAACCGAGCCGCCAAAATTACGGCGATGTTAAAAGATCGTGCACCATGGGCCTACCGCATGGCCTGCGCTACCACAGGAGTGCTGCGACTTTTCAAGGCCGACCGACGAGACGAAGCCATTATTGCAGCCAATGTTCAACCAGGGGCCTTTATTCGCCGTAACGCATGGGTAGCATAGAACTGTATTCCAAATTTAGTGGATGCTAACGATGCGAGCCTCAATCAGCACTGGGAGACAGTCAACCACAGCGTGAAGTTTTTGGGCCCCATCACGAGCGTTCAAACACAAAAGAATAAATAAAAAATTATTCTCAAAAAGTGAATCGCCACCTCGTCAGCGGCGGTGACAGGGTAACTGCACCACTGCTGGAGTCGTTTCCGGCATAGATGTCGTGGTAATCAATTAACCGCCACGTACGCTTTCTTGCGTTTGTTAGAAGCCACGGATCGCTCGGGCTACCCACTACAAAGACGCTTTCCTGCGGTTTTTAGAAGCCATAGCTCGTCGCTAGCCCGTCTGAAGGTGCGTCAGAAAGTAAAAGAAAATAAAGCGTCGTTTTCTGACCCTTGTAGGAGTGCTTTCCGGCATTCGTGAGTGGTTACACAATAAGCGCGTGGCAAACCACTACTGCGCTAACAGACGCTCATTCGGCTCGCAGCCTCACTTTAGCGGGAGCAACGAGAGATTTGTTGAAAGCCCAATGTGAAAACCAGGCGCACACCAATCTGTGCTCGGAAATGGGAGTGCAAGCAGGTAGCGACCCGCACCAATTCAATCCAGAGGAAAGAGAAGGAGCAACGAGCCATCTCTTGAAAGCCTAGTGCGAAAACCAGCGCACACCGATCTGTGCTCAGCAATGCTAGCGGGCCGCGCCACGTAGCGAGCCGCGCCAATTCAATCCAGAGGAAAGAGAAGGAGCAACGAGCCATCTCTTGAAAGCCTAGTGCGAAAACCAGCGCACACCGATCTGTGCTCAGCAATGCTAGCGCAAGCACGTAGCGAGCCGCGCCAATCCAATCCAGAGGAAGAAAGAGGAGGGCGAGCGTCCCCTCGTGGTATAACGCAAAACGTATTAAACGGCAAATTAGCCTAATACACATTAAGTGCACATCTTGTAAACTTTAAAATGCTTATAACCCACAATAATGTGACTAATATTATCGTACTAAATACATTTATTTGATAACATGCTTGTGCCTATAATGCACTCGGTGGAACGACAGACAAGTGAAAGAAGGTACGACCATGCACCGACCGTATGATCACGTGAGCCCCAGTTTGTCGACCGCCCATATGGCAACGCCCAAGAGATGATAGCCACCCGGAGTGAATCTAGATGAACCAATCAAACTGGAGGCGTGCCGACAGACAAACTTTGTCTTGTTACCATTAGTTCTTTCAAATTGGGGCGTCGCCAGAGCTCGTAAAGATCCCGAGTTTCGCCAAACTCGGCGCATCCTGCATAGCACCCCTGATCGGGTACATACAGCGTCGGAATAATAACACACCTGCATTAAGAGCAAGCAATGATTAAACATCGTACTAGTGCTGCTGCAGCCTGGCCCACTGAAGAATGGATCGATGTGCAGGACATTTATACTCTTGGTGGGTGACGTCACGGACCCGTAGTTGTCGGTGACTCGCTGATCAAGACGCAGATCGCCGGGATGACTGACATGTAGTAGTTTGAAGAGCGACACGCCGGAGCTAACACATATCGGAGTGATAGGATAGTCCCACAGCAAGCACTCGGTGACAACCACGTGCCCGGCAAGAAATGACGGAGCAAGGTCAGACGAAGCTAATCCAGGCCATGTGACGTCCCAGAAGTTGTGGTCCGCAATACAGGCGAGGCACTGCCTGAGGAGCAAGCAACGATTAAACATCGTACTGGTGCTTCTGCAGCCTGACCCACTAGTGTACTTCTGCTAATTAGCAAATGTTCCGCCACCATTTCTTGAAAAAAAGCGTGCAGCCTTAATTAAAAAGTGTCGCGGTTTCACCCGAAAGGCGAAGCACCCTTTGCGATAGCAAATTAGTAGACAGCTTTACGGAGTAAGGATAGTAGTTTTATCAGCTGTATAAACTTGGACATGCAGCAGCACCAGCAACGTGCAGAACTGTTGTCGACGCCGTCGGCATTTTGCCCACGTTCGCACCGAACGAGCGCGGCGTTTTTATATAAATAGGTATTTGGTGCCGCAGCTAAACGTCGCCTCCGCTCCCTCCCTCCCGCCCCCCACGGCCTTTCGTGCGACGGAAAAAGTTGAATTTGCTCTCTATATATGGAAAGGAGGAAAAAAGTCGCAGTTTCACCTGACAGGCGAAGCATCAATTGCGATAGCAAATTTGTAGAGAGCTATACGGAGTAATGATATTATCTTTATCAGCTGTATAAACTTGGACATGCAGCAGCACCGGCAACACGCAGAACTGTTGTCGACGCCGTCGGCGTTTTGCCCGCGTTCGGTCAAAATGCGTGCGGCGTTGGTGACTGTTGCCGGAGCCTCTGATATAAATAGGCACTTGGTGCCACAGCTAAACGTCGCCTCCCTTCCCTCCCCCCCCCTCCCCCACGGCCTCTCGCACGTCGGAAGAAGGCGCGTTTGCTCTACATTATGGTGATTGTAAAGGAGGAAAGAGACGCCTACTTCTGCAGCCCTTAAGGGAGCACGGCGCAGAACGCGCGTTTGTTCTCCGCCGTGCGTTCACTCCCCGTGAAAGCGCGCGTCCCTCGCGCCCTTTCACTCGCACATACAGCGTTCGGCGGCGCGCGGCGACGATTTCATCTCCATTGACGTCATACGGAACCTCACGGCGACGGCGACGGCGACGGCAACGGCGACGGCGACGCCGACGGCAGAAATCTGCTTTTGAGTGTCCATATAATTGCTATCGCAATAAAAGACGCTTAATTCGGCAGCCATTCAGGGAGCACGGCGCAGAACGCGCGTTTGCTCTCCGACGTGCGTTCGCTCCCCGTGAAAGCGCGCGTCCATCGCGCCCTTTCACTCGCACATACAGCGTCCAGAGCGCGGTGAAGATTTCATCGCCGTTGACGTCATACGGAACTTCACGGCGACGCCGACGGCAGAAATCTGCTTTTGAGTGTCCATATAATAGCGATCGCAATAATAAGACAGCGTGGTAAAAAGAGCGCTAACGCCTTGAACCTACCCCTCGTTGTGGCCTGCCCCCCCCCCCCCCCCCCCCCCCGCATCGAAATTCTGGATAAACCCCTGTGGGACAGAAAACCACGCCAAACAGTGGAAAAGCGTGCAGCAAATTTTGACCACCGCCCCCGTGTAAGCTATCTTTGACCCCCGGCGGTAAATAAAGTTGTCTTGCGACGCAACGCGGGTCGCCGTCGGTGCCGCTCTTTTGCAGCGCCAAAATAATGAGTGGCGGCCCGTATCTTACGCATCTGGAGTCCTGACTGAAGCAGAAAACCATTATGCTCAGATATATAGAAACGGAAGCCTTAGGAATTTGCTTCCGATGCAAAAAATTTCATGAATTCGTCTATGGTCGAAAAGTTACGATCGAAATGGGCCACAAGCCACTTTTGTCAATTGCTCAAAATGAAGTCGGTGACATGCCGCCTCGTCTTCAACGATTCTTTTTCAGATTGTTCAAGTATGACTTTGCCTTGCAGTATATTGCTGGGAGGCACCTTGTGCTTGCTGAAATGCTGTCCCGGTCGACTGCTGACAACCAAGACAAGGCTGGTGCCACGGATGACGTCGAAGTTCACGCAGTCCAGCTTCTAGGAAACACAGTCACGGCAGCAACGCAGAAATAACAGCAGGATGCAACTCTTCGTGGCTGCTACCGGCAGTCTGTAATGACAAGTTTGTCGCTGGGGCTACCGGTACTAGGTGACTTGAGCAAGAACTCTCATTTGTCAAGAATTCATGCAGGTCATCTCGGCATGCGAAAATGCAAGAGCCAGACGTCTCGTATTTTGGCCAGGGCTCAACGATGCGATCACTTCTACGGTGCAAATGTGTCCTACATGCCGCAAGTACGCTTACACACAGCCACCGAAACCGCTTCAAATTCAACCCGTGCCAGGTTGCTCATGGTATAGACTTGGGCTGACATTTTTTGGGGGGCGAAGCTTAGGGTGTGGGTCGTTCCGTCCTCTGTAGTAGTAGTAGTAGTAGTAGTAGTAGTAGTAGTAGTAGTATGTAGCCACCTCTAGTTTATGAATTGCTCAATAGATGGCGTTGTGTGGCCGTATAGGTATGTATATGTATAGTATAACCGGAAGCCGACTTTCGCTTCCGTTTCCACTTCCGGTTCCGCTTCCAGTTCCGGAAGTCAGCTTCCGTCTTCCGGAAAACGCTTCCGGCGTTTTTCTCTCTCGTCCGTAGCTAGGTGCGCTGCGGTGCACAAGGGCGTTCGTTCCCGACGCGCGTTCTCTTTCTCTCGTTCCCGACGCGCGCTCTTTCTTTCTTGTCCGTAGCTAGGTGCGCTGCGGTGCACAAGGGCGTTCGTTCCCAACGCGCATTCTCTTTCTCTCGTTCCCGACGCGCGCTCTCTTTCTCGTCCGTAGCTAGGGGTGCTGCATTGCACAAGGGCGTAGGTGATGATGATGATGATTTATTGGCATCCCCTTTGAAACGGGGTGGCGACAAATAGTCACCTAGCCTGCTTGATTTAATCAGGTATACTACACATGTTCTTTATCTCGCATTTTTGTATACCTTTTTCAAAAATTTAGCTTGTACCGCTGCCTATGATTTTAAGAGATCAGGTCGTATCGATCTTTTCCCTGCTTTTTTTCCACCAGTACTCTAATCGTCTCTTGCTGATCTCTACGGCTGATCTGTTTATGTTTCCTTCCACTTTAAACCCAAGCGCTTCTGGGAGTTGCACGTTACCTACGGTTCTCGCTGGGTGGATCCCGTCGCATTCCATTAGGATGTGTTGAGTGGTCTCTGGATCTTTACTGCAGCATACACATGTCTCATCTAGTTCCGAATATTTGTTCCGATATGTTTTCGTCCTTAGACAACCAGCTCGAGCCTCAAATAGCAAGGCACTGCCCTTTGTGTTATCGTACAGATTTTCCCTTCTAATTTCTTTCTTCTCATTCTTGTAAATCTCCATTGTCCTTTTCGTTTCCATTCTTTGCATCCAATTCACGGTCTCTATTTCTCTCACTTTCTTTCTGATGACCCCTGGTTGTCTATTTACAGTTTCGATTATCCTGTACTTGGTTGCCAACTTCCTTGACCTCTTCCTCCATTCTGTGTCCACGCTTTTCATGTAGAGATACTTGTGCACTTTAGCCGCCCATTTATTTTCATCCATGTTCCTGAGCCTTTCTTCAAAACTAATTTTGCTTTGTGCTTCTCTGACTTCAAAAGAGGCCCAACCCATGTCTCCATGCACTGCCTCATTTGTCGTATTACCGTGTGCTCCCAAAGCCAACCGGCCTATTGATCTTTGGTTAACTTCCAACCCCGACAAGATATCCGATTTTAAGCATAGAATGGCATATGCGAACGTTAGCGCTGGCACCATTACTCCTTTCCAGATTCCACGCACCACCTCATACTTATTGTGGCCCCACAGTACTCTGTGTTTCATTAATGCTGCATTCCGCTTCCCCTTTATTTTCAGATTATCTTGGTGGTTGCTTGAGTAATTCTTTCCTTCGTTTATGTGTACGCCGAGGTACTTATATTGCTTCACTATGGGTATTACTTGCTGTTGAATTGACACCACGAAGTTACTCGTGTGTTCATTAAAGATCATAATCCCTGATTTCTCTGTGCTAAACTTAAGGCCTAGATTTGTCGCTGCGTTCCCACAGATATTCGCAAGTATCTGTAAATCTTTTTTATTGTCCGCTAGTAGCACAATGTCGTCTGCGTACATCAATCCAGGGACCTTTTGTTGCACCATTTGTCCATTACGCATGTAGGATAAATCAAAACCGAATTCGCTGTTTTCCAGTCGTCTTTCTATGCCCTTGACGTAAAGCGTGAACAACAATGGTGACAGAGGGCATCCTTGCTTCAATCCTTGGTGAATTCCCACCATTTCATTTCCTTTTCGACCTTCCCATGCCACTTGTACTTGGTTGTCTATATATATCTTCCTCAGCAGCTCCACGAAATCGTCATCTATGCCTTCGGATTGAAGAATATCCCACAACAATTCCCTGTCTACGTTGTCATAAGCTCCTTTAATATCTAGAAATGCTACCCATAAAGGTCTTTTCTGAGCTACTGAAATCTCTATGCACTGAGTTAGTACAAACATATTGTCTTCTAAGCGTCTGCCTGGCCTGAACCCATTCTGTAGTTCCCCCAATACACCGTTTTCCTCCACCCACTTCGACAGTTCTAATTTTATGGCTTGCATTGCCATTCTATATATCACCGACGTTACTGTAACTGGCCTGTACGAGCTCGTCTTATCCTTATCTCCTTTGCCTTTGTAGATGAGATTCATCTTGCTTTCACGCCATCCAACGGGAATATTCTTTGTTCTAATCACTTGCTCTATGGCATTAGTCAGCAGTGCCTTGCTTTTTGGACCGAGGTTTTTGATTAGCTGTATTGGGATTTCATCGGGTCCTGCTGCCGTGTTGTTAGGGACATTTTCTGCTGCCTTTTTCCAATAGAAGCTTTCTATGCTGAATTTTGATCTCTCAAGCCTCTCTGTTGTTGCTGGATCTGTTGTCTGAACTACACTTTTTCTCGTACCGAAGTTATGCCTGATAACGTCTGTGATGTACCGCAGCGCATCATCGCCTTCATAGATGTTACCGTCTTCATCCCTTATAGCCGTTTGCGAGTTTCTAATTGGAGCTCCGAGTGCTTTTATATGGTTCCAGAATCTTTTTGGGGCGCCTTTGTCTCTTTTGTGAATGTTATGCACCCAACGTTCACTTGCGCATTTAATTTTCTCTTGCACGAGCTCACTCGCAACCCTTTTCTTTTCTCTGTATGTATTCCATCTAAGGAGCACCTCTTCTTCTTGTAATCCCAACTTTTTGGCTTCTCGATGAACCCTAGATGCCTCTTTACGCTCTTCTATAGCTTGTTTAATTTCCTTGTTCCATCACTTCGGTGGTTTCCTCTTTCCAATCCAACAATTGTATTGCCGTGTCCGCCTTATTTCATGCTGCATAACCTCCACCAGTTCCTTATATTCCCAGACTGCTGTAGGAAAAGCCTCAATTTTCTTCTCTATGTTGTTTGCGATCTCTGTTATTTGCTCGTCATTCATTTTTAAAAACTCTGAGGCTATTGGTTCATGTTCTGCGCTGGTATCTCTCCCAAACTTTAATGCTAAACGTCTATGATCGCTTCCCAGGCTATTTTTTCCATTTTTGTCTATTATCATTTGTTCCAGTTGTTCGTAGACCATTTCTGAGACTAAGGCGTAGTCGATACATGACTGCCTGTTTCCGCATTGCCACGTTACCTGTCCATGACACTTATTTTCCCTGTTAACTACTATAAGGTTCTGTTCATCACACAAATCCAGCACTAGAGAGCCGTTGTAATCAGTATATCCGTCTAAATCGTCCATGTGCGCGTTCATATCTCCCACTAATATCACCTGGCCCGAGTTACTGAACTCATTAATATCGCTTCTAATGCAATCGACCAATTCCTTATTTTTTTCCCTGCTATCACTACCTGTCCATAGGTAAGCTACTCCCAGCCACGTCTTTTTACCTTGCCATGTACCACTAATCCATAAATGCTCTTTACATGTCTCGTTTACCCTTCGCCACTTCAGACCTCGCCTAATTAGTACGCCTACGCCTCCGCCTTTCCTTGACCCGGTCATTCTGTTGCACCCTTCCCATACAAAGTTGTCAATAACAGGCGGCTGCTCCAAATCTCGTAGATGCGTTTCGGTCAAGGCGTACACGCTAATCGCTTCATCATTCAGTTGCGTTTGAATTTCCAGCCATTTTTCCTGCTTACGACCACCCTGCATGTTAATGTAGCAAATTTTACCTTCTCTATACTTATCATTTCTGCGTCTTTTCCTGACTCCTGGTCGCCTAATCCTGCCCTTTACTGGTGTTTCGCTATGTTCAATACTCAATCCTGCTTCCTGATTGCCTGGGGCCCGCCTAAAAAAGCTACAGCTCGTGCCGCGAATCGACTTACGACCGGTGTTGCTACACTTTCACTAAAATGTATCCCGTCACGCACAAAAGCGCCTTCGCGGCCTGCTCGGTGCACTTCTCGGTTGATGTCAATGACCGTAAAATTCATTGCTTTAGCTAGAGTCCAAATTTCCCTGTTTACTGCAAGAACTGCCCTTTCAATTTTATAACCCTGCCTTTCAACCTCTGGTACCGTGCACACCGCGATTTGTACTTCTTTTGAAACATTCCGCAGGTCGGTGACCCCTTTGGCTATTTGCTTTGTGATTCCTGCTCCTCGTCCGTTCAGTACGTCAATCACTCCGCCCATTATCACCACTAGGTGTCTCTCCTCCATTGTGTCCCACATGCGTTCCTTGGCCTTCGCTATCACCTCTCTAATCGGCTTTCGGGGAAGCGCGCTAACCTGGACTCGTTCGTCTGCCCCTACCCTCTCTGCTATCGCCGGTTCTCGATGTCAGCGCCGGTCCTCGATGCCAGCGCCGCCGTTCAGGGTGGTGCCATCCTTTGACCGCACCCGCGCCGCCGCTTTCTCGCTGCGACGCCATCTTGACTCACAGCGAGCGGTTGCGAGTGCTTGGTGCCGGTGCTTAGTTCGAGACACAGTGCGCGCGGATGCTTCGCTGACGCTTCTACTTGCTGGAGAGTGTTCAGCCGCATGAATGACAAGCTTGTCAAGTGCATCGAGTCGACATGATGGGCTGTTGTGTTCCCAAGTGCACCGGATCGACGCGTAAAGGGCTTCGTTGTTTACGCTTCCCCCGGGACCCAGAGCGAAGGGAGATGGGAAGCCCAAGTAAAGCGGTATCACTGGAAGGCAACGGATAGCTCCTACATTTGCGAGGTAAGTGTCAAGAAAGTTTAGACTATCGCATCGTGTTTTTCATAAGTAAGAAACTATTCTCTGATCCTCGCTCACGTACCTACGTTCGCTCACGAACTAAGCACTGCACCGATACTGTCTGAGTAGCCTATGGTTTGCGAGAGCGCGTCGCATAGGCTTTTGCCGTTTTGATCAGCGCAGTCTATGCGAATAGTACCCTTATTTTAAGAACTGACGAAAATGCTTCGCCGCGAAATGGCCTTACATTAGCTACAAATCGTCATGTAAACCACCTATTTTACTTTTTCACGGGAAGCACACATCGTGTGTCTCTTGTTTCTTTTTTTTTTCCCGCAGTCTCTTTTTTCGCTACTGGTTATTTGGGACTAAAGAACGCAGTGCTTCTTCTGGGGCGAGCGGCTGTTGTGTACGTGGCAAGCGAAGCATTGTGATTTTCTCTATTCTCAGCAGATATCTTGCGGATCTCAGGTTGTTACGTTATACAGCTGATTTTTTAGACGAATATATTTGTAGCGTGGTGCTCGTAAGCCGATGGTCATTCGTGCTCATACCTGATCGTAGTGGGTACTGTGACAGTCTTTAAATGCCTGTGCACGGTATGCCCAGGTGTAGTAGAGTTAAGGGGCATCATGGGACCAAAATGTTTCGGCGCTTTCTGGCATGGTGTCTGTTGTAGCCTGTGCATTTCTTCGAAACGTGTCAAGCGAGGTGATACAGCATTACTTCTGCGAAAATTTATTTTTAAGCACTGTAATGGGTTCTCTGTATTTACAAGGCAACTTTTCATATCAATAATCACTTTTGTTGTTTTACTTGTACTTAGAAACACTTTGAAGAGGACCAGTACGAAGGAAATCGACAGGATGGGCGCCGTCTGTTAAAGTCAACAGCCTTACATCATCATGGACTATATTTTCGAAGTGAAAAACATTGCTAATCTGTATTTGACTGTCTTAGTTTCATTTACGGTTTTTGTACGCGATATGTATGCAGTGTTGTTTATTTTTTCAATGTAGTTATCAGTGTTCTAATGGTTATTTATAAAATATTCTGTACTCGCCATCGATGTGTTTGGCTGATGCGACGTATTCGATGGTAGCTGATGTATTCTGGCTGGATATCTTGATTAATATTACCCGCGGTTGCGTTTTCTTGTTTGCATTCATGTTTTCGATTTATATTGTGTGTATTAAGGTTGGTGTACTCACTTGAACCCCCCCCCCCCATGTAATGAATAAATTAAAAAAAACTCTCACTATACCGAATTGTGTGTAGAGCCTACCTTGCGAATTTTTTTTTATCTCGTCTTTCAACATAACCTTCCGGCACCACACAGTACATATAATTTTTCATGTACATATCTCTTTCATGATTGACTGTACTAGACATTACTTAGTAAATGTATTTTGTGCACCGTTTGGTTTCTTGTGTGTACTACGCAAGATTGACACAGACAAGTTACGTTACATGTTTCTCTACAGCACTAACTAAACCTTATTTTCACATCGCAGTTATTTTACACCAGCTTAATCCTGTCAGAACACAGTTTTGTGGGCAAAAAAAGCAAAATTGCGCGTAGATATCGTCAAATAATTGCAACGAACGCGAAGAGCACGCGCAACGCAAGGGAAACTAACCGCCGTGCGCGAGTGGCTGGCTACGGTAAAGGAGGCGTGACGTGTAAACCAAAATACAACAGCGAAAAAGAAAAACTTCCACACGCAGGGGGTCGCAAACCTTATATACCAAGCATCGAAGCGCAAAACAAAATAGTGCGTATTTCAAACATACACACGACATGTTAAATGTAAATTGAATTAGGCAACCTGGGGCATGTTCCCGGCGCCATACATTTACGTCTTGGACCTTCGACGAGTTAACGGCTATTGGTTATAAAGCTGTGCAGATGCGATACCGATAAAAAAATCCTCATCAAGGCAAAGCACTTGGAAGTGCGCCGCGAGTAACACTATTTATGAACGCAAGCGTAGCTGAGTCTCAGCTCGTGTGACTCAATATGGCGGCGCCAGCGGGGTTGTCTCCACCCTGGACGGCGGCGCTGGGCATCGAGGCACCCTACAAGGGCGTTCGTTCCCGACGCGCGCTCTCTTTATCTCTCGTCCGTAGCTGTGGTTTACCCGAGTGATGCCCCGGAGCTTCGCCCCACTCATCATCATTCACCCCGTGGATATGCTGTGATTTTTTGTTTACGGGGGACACGTACATAGTTGTTTTTATGCCTTATCAAACTTCCCAGAAGTCCAAAAACTGCCGAAACATCGGAGCGAACTACCATTGTAGCACTCAGTGCTATCTTTGCAAGATTGGTGCGCCAGTTTAAGTATGTACTGATAACGGTACGCAATTTCTCAGCTATGAATTTGCTTTATTTTCAAGGAAATTTGACTTCACGCACGTCACATCCAGCCCTCATTATCCGCAGTCTAATGGGCTTGCGGGAAAAGGTGTGCAGATTGTGAAGCGCATCTTGAAGAAAACTGCAGACTCGGGAGATGATTTCTGGTTGCAGCTGCTGGCCTACCGCATGGAGGGCGGGTGATCTCCTGGTAAACTTCTGCAAGCAAGGCGCCTTCGCGCCAACCTCCTGGACTTCAGTGCTGTGACCGCGACCGACGTCAAGAAGTACAGTCAAAAAAAGTTGTCGCAGTTTCACCTGAAAGGTGAAGCATCAATTGCGATAGCAAATTTGTAGAGAGATATACGGAGTAATGATATTAGCTTTATCAGCTGTATAAACTTGGACATGCAGCAGCACCGGCAACGCGCCGAACTGTTGTCGACGCCGTCGGCATTTTGCCCGCGTTCGCTCAAAATGCGTGCGGCGTTGGTGACTGTTGCCGGAGCCTCTGATATAAATAGGCACTTGGTGCCGCAGCTAAACGTCGCCTCCCTTCCCTCCCCCTTCCCCCCCTCCCCCACGGCCTCTCGCGCATCGGAAGAAGGCGCGTTTGCTCTACATATATGGTGATTGTAAAGGAGGAAAGAGACGCCTACTTCTGCAGCCCTTAAGGAAGCACGGCGCAGAACGCGCGTTTGTTCTCCGCCGTGCGTTCACTCCCCGTGAAAGAGCGCGTCCCTCGCGCCCTTTCACTCGCACATACAGCGTTCGGCGGCGCGCGGCCACGATTTCATCTCCATTGACGTCATACGGAACCTCACGGCGACGGCGACGGCGACGCCGACGGCAACGGCGACGCCGACGGCAGAAATCTGCTTTTGAGTGTCCATATAATTGCTATCGCAATAAAACAATCTGGAAGGCCTTTGCCTCCTCTCTATAAATGAGTACCATCGTAAGGATCAGACAGACTGGGCTTCTTCGATTTTCCACTTCTGGCTACCCGCGGGCTGCCAGAGCCAGCCAGAGCGCCTTAGTTTTTCTCGGGTTGCTCCGCCCACCGCGTGACGCACTTCCGCCGCGCGTTCGCTTTACTATAGTGCCTAGAATATACTAGGCACTGTAGCTTTACCAACGCCTCCTAAAACTTCAAGGCCTGCGCCCAAAAATTTGACGTCACTTCTTGCCGGCAATCGCCGCCGCGTCCCTGGGGCGCCGTGGAAGTAGAGCGGGTAGTGTCAACGCCGGCGTTGGTAGTGCTTTGTCGGCGGCTGCGATGTAAGCATAGCTGTCGCGGTCAACCCAATCGTTTGCCATCGCGGTTTGTGCGCGTTTTATTCGTGGTATGCTGCAATGTGCTGTGTGTGTGCGTGCGTGCGTGCGTGTGCGTGTGTGTGTGTGTGTCTGTGTGTGTGTGTACGTGCGTGCGTGCGTGCGTGCGTGCGTGCGTGCGTGTGTGTGTGTGTGTGTGTGTGTGTGTGTGTGTGTGTGTGCGTGTGTGCGTGTGTGCGTGTGTGTGTGTGTGTGTGTGTGTGTGTGTGTGTGTGTGTGTGTGTGTGCGTGCGTGCGTGTGTGTGTGTGTGTGTGTGTGTGTGTGTGTGTGTGTGTGTGTGTGTGTGTGTGTGTGTATGTGTGTGTGTGTGTGTGTGTGTGTGTGTGTGTGTGTGTGTGTGTGTGTGTGCAATAAGTGCTGTGTACCGGGCTGCTCCGGCAACTATAGTGTATAGTGCCGAGAGTTCAGGTGTTTTCGTTTCCAAAGGACGACGACACGTTGAAGAAGTGGTTGCGTGCTATTCCGTGGAAAGATTTCGTGCCGACTTCATATACCAAGGTAAGAATACCTTTCCAGTGCATTCGTTAGTTTGTATTTTTCTCGAAGTGCTGTTTTTGGTTTTCTCAGACTGTCAAACGTCGCGCGTGCGAATGATGGTGTCGTCGGTGTGTTGGCACAAAGAAAAACTTTTTTTGTTAACCCTTACGCCTGGTGCATCACGTCGACTACTTGCTGCTTGGTTGCCGCAGCGTCTGTTCAGTTCTTTGTACGTGTGCGTAAATATGTTGGAGCACCAGCAACGCGCAGAACTGTTGACGCCGTAGGCGTTTAGCCCGCGTTCACACCGAACGCGCGCGGCGTTGGTGACTGTTGCCGGTGCCTCTGGGAGCGGCGGCTCGGAGGTTTTAGACGAGATCAGAACCGGACACTCGTCGAGCAGCGTCTTTGCCACCTTCTCGCCTCACAACATTTTTATATAAACAAATTTCTATTTGTGCATGTCTCCTTACTCGTACTTAAGCAACTTCTTCACGTGCAACGCATGCACGCTATATCTACAATATTGGTGCCCCGGACGTGATTCGAACACGCAACCTTCGGATAACTTCGCATAACTGTAATAATCAGCGCATGCTCATCTGTAAGCTGTCAAATGCAAAAGTCTTGATTGAAGACTCAACGCCGAAGACTGCGGAAGCTAGACCTAGGCAAAAAAATTCAGCATGTTAATAAGGCGGTTGAATAGCTTTAAATTTTGCTGTAGATTTATTGTCGGTGCCTGCGTATATGAGTGCAAGGGAAGGGAAGCGCAGTCGAGGACGGCACAAAACTAGGTGGGGTGATGAAGTTAGGAAATTTGGAGGCGCAAGTTGGAATCAGCTAGCGCAGGACAGGGGTAATCGGAGATCGCAGGAAGAGGCCTTCGTCCTGCAGTGGACATAAATTTAGTCTGAAGATGATGATAATCTGTGCGCAGATTTACCGTTCTTTGCCCTAAACGAATCAGTTTTTTTGCTTGTTTGTTACACAAACAATATATTTGTTAATAAGTGTTAGTGTTTAGGCATCTATTACAGAATAGTTAGGAAGGAAATGCAGGAAATCCATAACGTTTATGGGGTATTTTATTATTTTATTGCTGCGGCAGTCCACGGCTCATGCGTAATTTTTTCATATACTGGCTGCTCAGTCATTCACACGCATATCTTGTATTATTCAGGTCTGTGCCGTTCACTTCAACCCATCATGCTTGGAACGAACGACATCGTATACCGACTGGAAGACGGGAAAAGTGGTAGAAGTACCATTGCCTGTGCCATGTCTGCGCCCTGGGTCTGTACCTAGCGTGTTCCCCGGGTGTCCTTCATACCTCTCGAAGGAAGAACAGAGCTCGAGAGAAGCACCAGACATCAAGCGATCTCGACAGGATGCCTGAGAACTTGCTTGTGCTATCCACGAATCTGTTGCATCGTATGAAGCGGAGGAAGAAAGTCAACACTTTTCAACACACCAAGAAATGAGAGCATGCCTTCAAGCAACATCAGTGCCAGATGAGTGGACTGTCGTACATACAGAGAGGTGCACAATGTTCCTGTACATTGTAAACGAAAGTGAACCGTGTTTGAAGGCCTCCTTCACAGTGTCTGACAGCCTCAAACTTAGTGCTTGCTATCAAGGAGTTCTAGTCAAAAGGTTGAGAGAAGGTGTTGTTCCAGACACAGTAAACAATGCAAGATCCTTGTTTAAAGGTTTGGACAGTCTGTCTATTCTGTCACGTGAGGAAGAAAACTGCCACTTGGTAGATGCAATCGGTGTTCTCCTTGACAAGCTTGAAGGCAACATTCATGCAGAAAAGAGACTGAAGTTTTTGAAGGAACAGCTGCTAACACTTTCTAAAGGGCGTCTGCAGTACAGTTCTCAACTACTGGTACTCTCATGTATTTTGTACACCATATCAGCCCATGCGTATAAGTTCTTAAGAAAGGTAAGCGGACTGACTTTGCCACACCCGAGCATAATACGAAATGTGTGCTCATCTTACCAGCTAGCCCCACAGGCAGAGTCTTCAGGGAGCTGTTTTCTACAATATGTCGCACACAGATTTAAGCAGCTGCAGCCTCATGAGATTTGTGTTACGTTGATGTTAGATGAGATTCACATCAAGCCTTTCCTTGACTATAAAGGCGGGAGCATATGTGGTGCTGCTGCAAATTCCAGTGACGCAGCAACATCAGCTCACGTTTTTATGATTCAAAGCCCGCTGACATCATTTCGAGAGGTGGCCTATATTCTTCCACTGAAAACATTGACTGGTGATGATCTCCATTTCATACTGAAGAAGGTTATTTTGCGTCTGTAAGAAATTGGGTTTAAGGTTGTGACAGTTGTCTGCGACAATAATTCGTTGAACAGAAAAGCAATGATGATGTTTAGTGAACCACGCAAACTTCGAATTCTGTATTGCCACCCTGCGGACCCATCATGGCCGCTCTTTTATGTTGTTGACGCAATGCACTTACTCAAATGTATAAGGAATAACTGGATTAACCAAAAAAATGCAGGCTCCAACTTCTACCCACACTTTGACCTTTCTAACGACAGCGTACACCCAGACAGCATTAGGAGTGCCTCATTCAAGGATTTGCGAGAGGTATGCAGACTAGAATCATCCCAGCTTTTGAAGTGTGGGTATGGGTTAACGTCCAAAGCAATAAATCCCAGCAACTTGGAGCGTCAGAATGTTAAACTTGCATTGCAGGTACTTAGCCCACATGTTGCTGAAGCCTTTGTAGCCCACCGTGAGACAAATTCCCTCTATCATACGGAAGAAACATCAGACTTTCTTAAATTCATTATACGCTGGTGGAGCATCGTGAATCTGAAGACACCTCACAAGGGCGTACACCATCGTAATGTCTTTGAGGAGCCAATATCGTGCTTGACAGATGACCCAAAGTGTGCGTCCTCGATTCCTTCATCACGTGGCTTGAGGTATGGGAGTTCTAAAGACATGATACTGGTGGCCTCACTAAAGAGACACTGAATGCGCTGAGGTTGTCTGCACACTCTCTTTGGAGCTTTCAAAGTACTGCATCACAGAACTAGGCCACAAGTATGTACTGTTTGGAAAGGTACAAGCAGACTGCCTAGAAAGCCGCTTTGGCCAGTACCGTCAGATGGCAGGAGGAAACTACCACATATCAATTAGGCTAATTTACGAGACAGAGGGGAGGATCCGTTTACAGAACACTCTGCCAGTAATGAGTTCAGAGGACCTGAAAGGCATCGAAGACACAAGCCCTGTCAGTGGACCTTGCAGCACTAAGTGCACATATGCCTGTCATAGCATACGTTGGTGGTTATTGCGCCCATGCAGCAATGAAAGTGCTTAAATGTGAAAGCTGCCAGGAAAGCCTAGTTGTCGATAAAGAGGAGGCTGAGATGGAAAGCGGCCCATATTACTTAATTACTCGATTGGACAGAGGTGGCTTTCAACTGCCGTCTCCGTTTGTTGTTACAGTGGGAATGCATACTGAAGTTGTCATCAAAAAACTCACAGAGGAAAACCACTTTTCTGAATTTTTACAGGCACAGGACTAAAAGAAACTTGTTAGGCCGCTCACTTTGCAGTCCCTGCCCCAGTTTCAAGAACTTACAGAGTGTGCAAATGGCCACACATGTGAGCTCCTAGTTACACTAATTGCAAACTGTGCCACGAATGTGTTACTAAATAATTTATGTAAGCTTAGAAATTATCTTCTGCGTGCTGAAAAAGAGGAATGCGCGAAGAAAAGGAAGGCACGTATCTTTGTTGACAAACGGCCTTAAATGATTTTTAACATCCGGTTAGACATCAATTTTCTGCTGTATGTTCAGTCGAAGTGATATCTTAATTACTAAGATGAACTGTAACTAAACATTGGAGGTCAAACATCACCAACCTGCTGTATATAAAGTTGCAATAACTGCAAATAAACATTTGTTCGGTCACCTTGTTGTCTATGCTCGGTTGTTTGATGGAAGGTAGAGTGGCATTTCGAATATTTGTAAATGTGGTGCAGCCTTCAACACCTGCCGCACATATTGTCCGCATAATAAGAAAAATAAAGTAATAATGGTGCAGTAGTGATTCAAAATTATCTGGTCAACGGCTGAAGTTCACAATTAACCATTATATTAGCCCTGTTGCATAGCCAGCACTAATTCATGGAATCAAAAACGGCGCTTTCATTTTCGGGTCACTAACATGAAGAGCGCCAAAAAAACCGAGGTCAGCATGAGCACAATAAAAAAAAACGTTTTGCATGCGCCTACTTCGTCGACCGCAAGAATCGCCCTATTGGTGGGTCACGTTTAATAATGAAAAACAATACACAAGAGTTTTAACGCGCCCGAAAATGATACACTGAGTTCATATGACGCGGAAATAGGCCGGATGCCAAATCGCTTCGCTTGCTGGTTGTGCGATGTTCATTGCTGAAAACACAAACCAACTGACATCCACAAATGCAAGGGACTTTCATTCGTCTTTGACAAAGCCCACCTGATCACGCCAGACCATAAAAACGCCTGAACATGGCAGCGTACAAGCTCAGCGCAACATACCAACGGCGCCATGGCCGAATACAGCCGCGCGCGCCGCCGGAGAGCCATCTGCCTCCGCGTCGTGACGTAGCCGGCGTCATGGCACGTGACGCGCAGGCCTGGAAGTTCTAGGAGGCGTTGGTTTTACTCGGGCTGGACGCTTCTGGAGTGGGCTGCCAGAACCAGCCAGGACGATTTTGTTCTGGCTGCTCTCTGGAAGTTCTCTGGCTAGCAGACGACAAAAAGAGGCGATGAGCGCTCGCCGCCATCTTTGTGGGCACTTGACGGATTGCAGCGCAGGCGCTTGAGGACTTTCGCTCAGCCAACTGGCTTGCGTCAAACGCTCGCGCGCGCCGCCCCGGCTGTTGTGGTTTTGGACTTCGTCTCGCGTACTCGTCGGCGCGGTGCGTGGATCGCTGATTGCGTTACTTCTAGCGTTATCTTACTAGGGTTCTAACGCATCGTTCCGCATTGCGAGACGGTGCCATACGAGCGGCTGTGATCCATTTGAAGCTTTCTTTTGTGTGTGTGTATGTCGTGAATGCTTCTTCCCCGCCGTAAACAGCGCGCGCGGCACTGTCACCATGGGCGCTGTCGATTATACTTGCATGGTATTTTCATCGTGTTCCGCGCAAGTTGTTCGCGAAGTTGTAGACGCTCAATTCCCACACATCGCGCTGCCTTTTCGGTTCATCTTTCTCTAGTGGTATGCCTTTTCACATCGCTCGCGTTTATGCGGCGATATCTTTTTTTGTGTAGTTATGTAGCGAAGGCGTCGCCGCTAGCCCGTGTTCGCTCCGTCTCTCCGTCATATGCTTGCGTGGCAGCTCGTACCTGCCGTTGATGTTAAAGAAATGCACTGGTTGAGATGAATAGTGACCACATGTATATTAGATATATTATTGCTCTCATGATCGACCAATACTATTTCTCGTGTAAAGCTTTTGGCTGGTCACAGGTGGCGGGCATTTTCATGCGCCAGCCACAGCCCCAGCTCCTTCAGCACAGGAGCAGAATTGAAAGGAGCCCTATCAACCGAAACAAACTTTCTGAAATCGAATTCAAGCATGTCAATCGGCACGAAATTTTACGTGTTATGACGTACCTGCTTTTTCGTGTCTTGTCACATCACTTAAATGTCGCCGGTGGCCAACCTCCTCGAGGCATCTCCGAGCGATCGCTTTTTCGCGATTATTTACGTGCGATTTTGCGTCTTGGCCTCGGACGCGTCGCAGGCCGTTTGTAACGCTGTGCAAAGTAAGATGCCCAGTCGCGCGAAATCTCGCAAAAGCGATCATTTTCCCGAATACAGCTGTATATATTGAAGGTGGCAACGCAGAAATGGGCCGACTACGCCGCTGGGGCGCCGCCCACGCTGGTCGCTGCCAAGCTGGTAACATGTTTACATTTATCCCGCGGCCAGCGCTGTCCCGGCGTTCGATTTTGCGAACTTTGGGCAGCTCCGGGTTGTCTTGGGATCCCAGCCCACGTGACTTCCTATCAGAACCGGAACTAGCTTGCTGCCGCTGGCAGCCAGAACTCCGAAAATCGAAGAAGCCCACTCATTGCATGGTCACGAAAAACCCCAGCAGGCAACGACGTTGGTTACCGTTCAATAGTGACAGCTCCAACCTCGCTAACAGTCACGCGTCAACCACCGATAACGGGCAACCCTTCGACGCCTGTTATGCCACCGCCGACGCCAGCTTTGAGAAGGTCGACCCGAACCGTGAAGCCACCGCAACGTCTTCATTACGACGAAGTTTTTAATCAAGTGTCTGATATATTCCTTACTTGTGGTAGCATGAACCGTCTTCCTGCGCACTATGGTAGTGGCGGCAGCATCTTACGCATGTCCGCTGAAACACGTTTTTTAAATATTACAGGTTAGTCACATGTTTGTTTGCCTATTCTGACGACCGCGACTTTCCGCTGCTGCCGTTGCTGCCAGAGTGATTTTCTTTCTTTCTTATTTTGTGAGCTATGTCGTCTAGAAATAAGTCTGACGAAATAGAGAAGCTTGCCCGGGATTTCCGGAACGAATTTAAGCACATGTGTTCGGCTCTTGAAAGAGAGCTCAGAAATCAACATCGAGAGATGACAAAAAGCCTCGAGTTTTTCAACAAAAAGTTTGAAGACATGCCTGACCACTGTAAGAAATTGCAGGAAGAAAATCGGGAACTTAGAACTTGAAATGAGGCACTTTTGAAGGATTATGTGGAACTAGAGAACCAGGTTTCTGACACTGACAAGCGAATGATCGCGCCAGAACAGTATTCCCGTAATAAAGACATTGAACTAAAGAATGTACCATTTGCTACAAATGAAAACTTGTTTCAAATGCTTCACGTGCTTGGAAATGCGATAAATGACCCCATCACGAAAAATTACATTCATGTGCGCCACCGCGTTCGTTCAACGGATAATTGCCCGCCAATCATTGTTCAATTCAAAAACAGGTGACTCTGTTCTTCGCAAGGAACGAAAGCTGCGTTCTTCCGTGGCTGATGTCGGCTGTTCTGGAAAATCTCCCATATACATAAATGAGCATCTTTGCCCACAGCTCAAAAGGTTGCTTGCCATGACCATTGAGAAAAAGAAGGAAATGAAATGGTGGTTTGTGTGGACCACAGACGGTAAAATATTCGCAAGAAGGACCGAGTCTTTGAATGCGCTTCAAATAACATGTGTTGCTGACCTGGTGAAGATCGATGAACACCTGCAGCAGGCAGGTGTTTATCATTAGCCTAACCACGTACATTTTTTTAAAAATTGCACTTTTGAATGATGGATTCGAATTTCAAATTGCCAAGTGATTTAAATGTACCTGTCTCTGTTAGGGGCCATATTTCAGCTCTTCATATTAACGCCCACTCGGCCCGGAACAAAGAAGACATCATGACAAGTTCTATAGGAAGCTTTAAATTTTATTTTGACGAAGTTTTGAAGACCGAAACTTGGTATACAAGTGAACTTGAGGTACCGAAATCGTGTGGTTATAAGTCTTACTTTCTAAATCGTCGCGGTAAAAAAGGGGTGGTCTTACGTTAATGGTTCAAGCCAGATTTGAAAGCAAACTGCTCTCGAATTATTCTCGAACTACATATGATAAAGAAATTCTTACGGAGAAGTGCAAATATGGTATTTTATCGGTTATGTATCACCCACCTAGAGAGACACTACCTTCATTTCTATCTTTTTTAGACGAATTTCTTGCTTGGATTAACGAGAATATTTACAAACTAATTTTGGGAGGTGATCTTAACAATGATTTCTTGAGTAACGTAGTGCCACAGGCTCAACATACGGAAATGCTCGAATTAAACGCGTTGGTAAATGTGATAAAACAACCAACACGTATACAGTTAAGTACGTCAACATGTATTGATGCTGTCACGTGGTTAGTGCCGGGGGGCACTGGCACGCCGAGACGGACCGACACGTACCCGCCGCTTGCGCAGACGAAAAGGGTTACCCTCTCTTTATTGGGCCTTAACATATATAGGCACACACAAGTTCAAGGGTGCGCCACTCTCTGGTGGTAGCCCAACAAAAGGGGCTGAACTGTGGCGACCTCTACATCTCCCACCTTGAAGCCTTGAAGGTCAGACAGGAGGGACTCGGGAAGCCAAATGCGTCAAAAGTTTCACAAGTTCAAACGGCAAGGCGGAACAACACGCCGCTCGTAACGTGTTCCTATCACACTATCACTGCGGTCCCTAACAGCAGGGCACTGTTGCACAGACTGTCCAAGGGGGACCGTTGATGCCGCGACGTTGGCAGGCTGAGGTTCCTGACGGGGAACTTGCTGCGGTGGTGGTGGTGGTGCCTCTCCAGAAGCAGTAGGCACAAAAGGCACTAGGTAATGCCGGTTGCACTGTAGGGTGCCACCTCGCTCCGCTTCAACCACATAGCTTCTTGGTCTTTGCCCCGGACCCGTGCCCCGGACTGAGGACCGTGGCCTGCACTTGATCAGGTCGCACCCAGACACGCTGACCTGTTTGGAGTGGCGGTAGGTCTAGAGCTCCATGTTGCGTATTGTAGTGGTCGGCTTGCTTCCGCTTGCAAGCCATATCCTTAGTGACGACATCTTTCCTGGGCAGCCAGTTGGGACGTAGCTGGGAGTCTTGCTATGGGACTCTGGTTCAGAGTTGATGTCCCATCAACAGCTGGGCTGGACTAAAGCCGTCGACTCCTGGAGTATCCCGATGGCTGAGCAGGGCCAGATGAGGATCCTTTGACTTGCGGAACAGGCCATTGATTGTATGCACCATCCTCTCCGCCTCTCCGTTCGATTGAGCGTAGTGTGGACTGCTGGTCACATGGTTAAAGCCATTCGAAGCTGCAAAAACTCTGGTGACGAGAACGGTGGGCCGTTGTCTGACCTAACTTCTTGCGGGATTCCTTGGTGGGCAAAAATGGTTTTGAGAGCGTCGATGGCTGTCTGTGCTGTCGTGCTCCTCAGGGTCACAACCTCAGGAAACCTTGAGTAATAGTCCACCACCAGGATGAACGTCTGACCGTTGAGGTGGAACAAGTCCATTCCGAGGAATTCTTAGGGACGTCCATGTAGGGCCGCGGAGACCAGAGGCTCTGCAAAGTTCACGCGGGTGGAAGCGCACTGTTCGCAGTTGGTGACAAGAGAGGCGATGTCTGCCGAGATACCGGGCCACCAAACTGACTCCCGAGGTAGGGCTTTGGTCCTATTGGTGCCCTGGTGGCCTTCGTGCAGCAGCGTCAAGACCGCTGGCCCAAGGGACGATGGGATGACTATCTGAGCTCCTTTCTGCAGAACATCGTCGCAGACAGAGAGCTCGTCTGCCACAAACGCGTACCTTGAGAGGTGCAGTGGTATATCCTGAACTTTTGTGGCCAACCATGCTGGCAGTCGGAAGCGAGGTCTTTGCACTCACCATCAAGTTCTTGTGCCTGTCGTAAGTCTTTAGGGCTGAGTGGCAAGACTTCCGGCGTGCAGCCGACTACCTGTGCTGCAAAAAGTTCGATAGTGTCTAGGGGAGTGGGTGCCTTGTGGGTGATGCGCGACAAAGTATCGGCCCTGGCTAGCAGCTTTCCTGGCACGTGCAGCATACGGAACTGGTATCGCATGGTCTTCAGCCCTAGTCTCTGAATAGGAGGCGGCAACATGTCCAGTTCCATCTTGCGCAGAAGAGAAACCAGTGGCCGGTGGTCGGTCTAGACGTCGACGGTGATGCCACGGACAAACTCGTCGAACCTCTGGATAGACCACGTCGTTGCCAAAGCTTCTTTTTTGGTCTGGCTGTAACGTTCCTCGGTTTCGGTCATTGACCTCGAAGCGAACGCGACTGGGCGGCGCTCTCTGGAGGGTTGCGTCTGTAGCAAAACTGCACCCAGTCCGAATAAGCTTGCACCTACCGACACCGTAGTGGCGTACGACGGGTGGTACTTGGCCATGCACCTGTCTGACGTCAAGAGTTCCTTGATTTACTCAAACGCTGCCTTTTGCTCATGCTGCCACACCCAACTCGCAGACTTGTTCAGTAAGGCTCTGATGGGCGCTGTGGACGTCCGAGATGTGTGGCAAGATTCTGGCAAGATGATTCACCATTCCGAGCAGTCTTCTAACGCCGGCGACGTCCGTTGGAGCTTCCATGGCTTCAACTAATTTGACCTTGCCTGAATCTGGCCTGATGCCCTGTGCTGAGATGACGACTCCGACGAAGAAGACCTCGGGTACCCCAAAACGACACTTGTCCTGGTTCAATGTGATGCCTGCTTTTGCAAGGCGAGATAGCACCTGGCTCAGTCTGGCGTCATGTTCCTGGCGGGTGCGTCCAAAAACCAGAATATGATCTATCATATTGGCGACTCCTTCTTGGCCCTCCAGGATTCTTGCCATCTGTTTTTGGAAGTATTCTGGCGCGTAGGTGATGCCAAAGGGGAGCCGGCAAAAGCAGCATCGTCCATATGGGGTGACGTACGTCGTAAGCTCTTGGGAATCTGTAGAGAGCTTCACTTGGTGGAAGCTTGCGCTCGCGTCCAGCTTCGAAAAAAAACTGTTGCATCACCGAGGAGGCCAAGGACTTGCTCGACAGCTGGCACAATTTGTTGTTCCCGGAGGACGACCTTGTTCAGTTGAGCCAAGTAGACGGAGAGCCGGTAGGAACCATCACCTTTCCGGACGACGACGAGACCGGAGCACCATGGTGTTGGCTTGTCGACCCTGCGGATCACGCCTGCACTCTCCAATTTGTCCAGCTCGCAGCGGACGATCTCGATCAGCGGGTTGGGGATCCTGCGAAGGACGCTTAGTGAAAAAGGCACGCATCAGGTTTCAACCGGATGTTGTACTCGAGTGTCCTTGAGAGTGCCCGATCCATTGAAGAGCTAGGCGTGCAGCGTTGCTTTTGGAGTCGTGAGTTGATCGAGAAATCGAACTACTTGGAGGGCTTGAAGCGCTGGCAGTGCAAGAAGAGGCACAGTGAGAGACTGGATCACGTAGAGGCATTGACAGCTTGTCTTCCCTTGCCACCAAATTCGTGCCACATGCGAGCACAGCACGCGCAGTGGCTGTCCTCCCGGGCCAGTGAGCAGAGTGTCGACTTGGTCGAGTTTGGCAGGCAACGTAGGAAAGTCGCTTGGAACGGCAGATACTTCGGCTCCGGAGTCGACCTTGAACTGCGCTGTGTAGTCGTCAATGGTCACGTCGACGAAATTTGCCGCGGCAGGCGTCCCGTCGGCGTGCAGGTCAAAGGAGCTCTCCATGTTCTGCTTGTACTTCCGAGAACCAAGTTCGGCCAAGTGACCTTTCTTTTTGCAGAAGGTGCAGGCGGAGTGTCGATGAGGCGCGCGGCCGCAGAATTCACATGTGGACGGCTCGCGTGCGCGCTCTGCTTGCGGCTGCGGCGAACGAGGCTTAGCTCCGGAGCGACGAATGGCAACGAGGGGAGCTGGCGGGAGTGCTCGGTGTGGTTCTGGGACAACGCCTCTTCCCTGTCAGCGTCTTCGGATTGACGGTCCTGTGTCCAAGCGTCCTTGGGTGTTAACTTCGCGTTTCGGCACAGCTGGTCCGAGAGACGGGAGTCACGGAGGCCAACGACGAACCGGTCGCGTGCGAGCCTTTTCTCGACAGCAGCTGACAGATAGTTTCAGCGCTTAATCATCCTGCGCAATCCTGTGTAGTACGTGTCGACGGTTTCGTAGGGTAGCTGAACACGTCTGTGGAATCGCGACGACTCGTAAAGCTCGTTTACCGGGTGCACGAAGTGCTCGGCGAAGCGGGCGGAAACGGCTCGGTATCAGGCGAGCGACAGGGCCTCGAGCGAGAATGTCTCGAGAAGCCGGGCGGGCCTCCGGGCCCATGCAGTACAGTAGCGAGCGGGCCTGCATGTCTTCTAACGCTTGTGTCTGTCCTCCAGAAACCACTGCGTTGTCTTCGTAGCGGCAGAGCCTTGCTGCCCGCGTTGGCGGGTTCGCGAAGTGGAATGGTGCCGGTGGCTGGAAGTTGACGCCGTGCAATTTCGGCTGCTCGCTGGTCTAGAGGGACATCGTGGTGCCTTCCTATCGTGGGGAGGGCTAAGGCAGGAGGCGTTATCCGTTCGCTTCTGACACCATGTCGCATGGTTAGTACCGCGGGGGCACGGGCACGCACAGACGGACCAACACGTACACGCCACTTGCTCAGACAAAAAGGTTTACCCTCTTTTTATTGCGCCTGAACATATATAGGCACACACAAGTTACAGGGGGCGCCACACTCTGGTGGCAGCCCAACAAAAGGGGTGGAACTGTGGTGACCTCTACAGATGCTTTTATAACAAACTCTCAAAATTAGATAATTGAATCAGAAGTTCTCGGATCACATCTTAGTGACCATTTGCCCATATACATAACACAAAGCTTTAACACAAACTCAAAAAACAAACTTGTAAGGTCTGTCACATACCGTAACGCAAACCAGGAGACAGTGCAGCGTTTTCGTTTAATTTTATTAGCTACAGACTGGCGTTCCATCTATGGCAGTGGTAACGATACTCCCGCGTATGAACTACTAATAGACGAAATTAAAACAGCCTTCACCGTAAGTTTTCCCCGCATCAAAAGACCCGTCCCCGTAAGGCAATAAAGCCGTGGCTTCCTTCGGAATGCTTGAAAGCTATCATCGATAAAAATTCACTGTTTCAAAGGTTGCTTGGGACAAAAACCGCCTCCGATTTTCAAGCGTTTAAGAAACATAATTATAAAACATAGCCTCTTGCGCACACAGAACGAACGGTACTTTCATAACTTGTTTAATCACGAAGTACCTAGAAAACCAGAACTTGTCTGGAAAAGACTAAATTCTTTCTTAGAAGGTTATTGTAAAGAAAACACTGGTCCCACTGAGATCAAATTAGATAACGATACTTTCACTGCTGTAAGCTAGCTGACCTTTTTGACAATTTTGTTGCCTTGGTCGCAAGCAGTGTGCATAATACTTCCTGCTTGGAATTTATGCCTTAGAGCGCTCGTGAATCTGCGTATTTGTTTCCCGTCTCCCAGCCAGAAGTTGTAGCAGTGTTCTTATCCCTCAAAAATAGCTACTGCGCAGACCCTGCTGATCAACAAATTCGACCCAAGTACGTGCTTGACATCATTGCCCCAGCCCTAACACATGTTACCAATCTAATGTTTTTTCTGGCGATTCCCCGAGACAGCTACAAGTTGCTAAAGTTACCGTTATTTTCAAAAGCTGTGTCAAATATGTTGTATCAAACTACAGGCCTACTTCCACGCTGCCCATTTTTTCCAAAGCTATTGAAAAGTTGATACACATAAGAATGAATAGTTTTTTGTCGCCATAACATCATAACGCCGTTTCAATTTGGTTTTAGCACAAAAAACGTTCAACGGAATCCGCGTTGCTTCTTCAAAAAAGAAATCATATTAGATGGTTTCGAGCGTCAACTTTACATAGTTGGAATACTTATCGACTGTGGAAAAGCCTTTGATCAGATTAATCATAACACACTTTTAAAGAAAGCTAGAACATTACGGATTACGTGGAACATTTTCACAGTTCCGCAAAGCTACTTGAGTGATCGCCTGCAGCATGTACAACTGATGAACTATAAATCAAGCTTTCGATCCCTAAACAGCGGAGTACCCCAGGGAAGCATCCTAGGGTCTCTTTTAATGTATGACGTAGTAACAATAGATGAAAATACCCAATTTATAATTTATGCTGACGATACTAGTTTTTTTAAGGATCAGATTTATTGGAAATTCAAACCAGAGCAAATAACGTACTCGCGAAACTGCGTACCAGGAATTTGAACAACTCGCTTACTGTAAATATGTCAAAAACAAAAGCGGTTTTTATTTTGAGCTAAAAACAAGAAAGTCAACCTTGATTTAGCACTTTTTCTTGGTACATCAAAAATTGAGGTGGTTCCTGCTGTGAAATGTATTGGTGCACTCTTTAATGAAAACATGTCCTGGGATTTGCAGTCTGATTCTGTTTGTTTCAGCCTTTCTCGCACGGTTGGTATATTATCGCGCACGCGTTTTGTTTTGCCTGAGAAAGTAAAAATGTTGTATAATTCACTTTTCTTCCAAAACTGTGCTATTGCTACCTTGTCTGGGGAACCACCACAATTTACAACATTCTGAGGTTTTCTAGATTACAGAAAAGGACTGTCTGTTTGATTCTCAATGCTCCGTATAACGCTAAACAAGGTCCATCTGTAAAAACCTAAACGTAGTACCCGTTGTCGACTTGTACGATTATTTACTAATGACACTTTACAAACAAGACATTAAAAGAAACAATCTGTGCTTGAAAGAACTTGCTAATTTGACAGAAAGAGTGCATGTTTAGGACACGTGCGAAATCACTTTTTCGTTTACGCCACGGACCCGTACTAACTATGGCCGACAAATGATCGCATATACAGTGCCTACTCTTTTAAACAACCAGCATGGTTTTCTTAATGCCGCTGCTGTCAAGTGTTGAATTTGTACTGGAAAATTTCTGCAAGTTTTGATAAATTTTGATGTCGTGCAGAAAAGTAAAATATTTCTTTTTTAATGTTAATTTCAGCACTTTTCGTTTTATTTTTCAGATGTAAAATTTTGGCATTGTAAGCTTGTCGCATACGAGAATTTCCTGGTGCCCCTGTCAAAGTGCAATTATCGGGTACAGACCCCGTCAATCTTTTTTTTTTTTTGGCTTTTAGTCTGTGCCCCCAGCATTTTGTACATGCTATAATGTACCATAATGCCGAACAAAAATAATGGAATGAATGAATGAATGAACGAATGAATGAATTTCACTGGAGCAAAAAAAAAAAAACATAGCTTAAACCCCCTTAGGCTATCAAGCCAGTTTTCAGTGATTGCTCGTATAGCTTTTGAACGAACTATGACGCTGCACACTTTGGCAATAATAATAAACTTAGAATAGATGCTGTCCACACCTGCTGACGAGGATATTTAAAGGTTTTGAATTAGTTTAAGTATTCCTGGAGAAAGAATATTGAGGACACCGGGATGAACTCAAATGTAGGATAATCCTCCACTATTCGACAGCGCTGGTTCTTACGTCTGCTATTTGCACTCAATTCAGAAAGGTGGTGAAAGCCATGTGTGCAGCAAAGCTCCCACTGCAAAGTAACCTGCCTCTGCTCAGCACAATTGTCAAATACAGGGTGTTCATTTTTAAGTTTTACAGAATTTTTAGAAATCGCCTGTGGCAGGCAGCATAATTGTTATCATTGAGCTGGGTTATTCGATGAGGCGGACATTAGTAGCACGAGAAATCAAAACCCATATTCAACTAATTAAAAATTCCCTAATTGACTTCACAGTTAATTACATTACGACACATATTACAATTTACGAATTGTAGCCGGTGAGCTTGTGAGGTGTATCCACTACGAATGAATTTCCAGAATGACATCAGTTTGGAGAAATGCGCCTTCAAAGTCGCTGTAAAAATGCACTGTTGTTCCACTTACATTTTTACCAAAGTGCTGTTTAACACATTGAAGCACAAAAGTAACAGGAACGCCCATGTATTTCATGACACACTTTGGTAAATAATACCTGGAAACTGCTGTCATCCTGTAAATTCATTTCAAGTGGATGCGCCTTGCAAACTCACCGGATACAATTCGTAAATTGTCGTAATGTGTCGTAAAGTAATTAACTCAGAAGTTCATTACTCAATTTTCGTTCATTTGTTGAATACGTGTTTCGATTTGTCGTGCTACTAATGTCCGCCTCTTCGAATAACCCAGCTCTACGATAAGAATCATCCTAACAGCTACAGGCGATTTTTAAAAATTCCGCAAAGCTTAATTTTGAACGCCCGGTATATTCGCCCGGTTTGAACCCAGCAAGATATTCAGCAATGAGGTTTACACTTGAAGTCACAAAAGACTAGTTGTTTTGCGTCAGCTTGGTCTGGACAAAACTACATCTCCGCATGTAAGACGTTACTTTGTTTTCTTATGAACACGCATGCCATTGCAAACAAATAGAGCTTATTGACGCCAATTGGAGCGAAGTAGACACAGGAGATAATGCTTTGCGCAAATCTGTTACGTTTTGCCTTTTCAGCAGCAACATTAAATCCCGTGCAGCGTGATTATCTCTTTCGATATGTCGATCTTGAAGAAAATTGTACAGTGAAATCGAAATTTGTGGTTACTTGGGAAGTTAAAAATTGAGGACATGACGAGCCATTCCAAACTGCGATCCCCAAACAAATCTTTTACATTTCACTTCGACACGTGGCAAATCAGAATTTTTTTGCTTACCTCTAATATCTTTGATGGCGTCTTTTTAATTGCATAAGAGTGCGTGAGCTGAGAATAGGCGCTGGCGAAGGCAGCATCGCAATGTCTGAGACAGTGCTTGCCTCATTTCGTAGGCTGCGCATTCGGCTACATAAAACAACGCACGTCGCTTTCGCTTCAAAAGGGAGGAAACAAAATGCACTCCACGTTCAAAAACCTCCGTGGCTTTCATTCCAGACTGGAATCCGTGCGTGGCATCCGGACGAAGGCATGAAAAAAAAACTGCTTCAGGAGCGTCGCTGGGGCGGCCAGAGCACACCATGCACAGTGATATCGTGGCATTCTGTTTAGCCGACGACAGTCGCCGGCTGTTACAGATCAGTTTTGGCACGTCATACAGCTAAAGAAGCAGAACTAGAGTACAAACGCCGAAACTGACATGACGTAAAGCTTTATGACGTGACTGCCCGCAGATATTGTAGAGCCCCCTGCTTTTTAAGCTGAAGAGCAGGAAATAAATCATTACGGTTTTTTAATGGGTTCCTTGCAATGCAGCGAAAATATTGATTTGATTTGGCTATTTTTAGTAAAATCTGACATATGTTTTTTTTTTTCAGCAAGCGGCCCAGGTTATGTTTTGTACTTCTCAGTTTATGGAGTCAACGGTTGAAGGCGTTTGTCAGTCATTTCATCCCTTTATTCGCAAACAATCCAAGCAGAATTCTTACACAAGTGGTTATGTCACAGATATTTTAAGAAATGCTCTGCTATAGCAACATTCGTTTGAAATAAGAATGGGAGTCTTCGTTTTCTATAGAAGTAGAGGCAGGGGGTATGATATGTGATATTTGATGGGGAAGAGGATTCCATGCAATTTCAGAAAAAAAGCATATTCTGTTTGGAATCACCAGATGGCTGCGCGAGTCAGCTGATGTCACCACGTCTATCATTACACCAACAAGTCTTGAATATCATCAACACATCCACGAGAAGAACCGACTTCATTATTGCTGTACAGTGCATCCTACTAGGTAAGGTGCACTGTACTATAGTACATTAATAAGTGCATCACAATAAATTGGACAAAGATATCAAGATTACCTGAGCTCGCTACAACATAGACATATGGTTTGGCGTTGGAGCCAAACTTTATGAAAGGAGCTGTTGATGGGAACTTGGGGATGAACAGCCTAGCCCATAGGCTGGAAAAGTGTCCAAATCTGCATTTTGCCCTTTATGCAGATGACATTACTCTTTGGGCGACAAAAGGCTCAATCGGAACAAAAGAACACGTTCTTCAAGACGCAATAAACATAGTACACGATTTCGCCACTGAGAACGCAATGAAATGTGCACCTGAAAAATCAGAATGCATTACAGAACACGAAAAATATTACAACAAATCTGAGAAAGCTGAACCAAGCTTGGAGATTCGACACTTAAAGAATCCCAAAAGGTGAGGATTTTAGGGCTGTGGATACAACACAATACTAGAGCAGACCATACCCTAAAAACTCTAAAGAATTCAGCAAAACAAATCACGAGACTGATACGAAGAATTGCGCGGAACAGGAGAGGACTAAGACGCATTAAGAATAGTTCAAGCTTTTGCAATAAGCAGAATTACCTACAGCCTCCCGTATCACGAGCTTAACCGTAAGGAGACAGAACAGGCAGACATCCTAATACGCACGGCGTATAAGGCCGCCCTGGGTCTACCACTGGGGACATCCACGGAGAGACTCGAGGCTCCTGGGGTGTACAACACCTTTGAGGAACTTAAAGCAATGATAATGGTCACACAACGAGAACGCCTTAATATGTCACAGGCGGGAAGGAGGGTCCTAGAAGAGCTGGGAGACTCGATCAACCCACACTACGGCAGCAACGAACTAGTGGACATATCGAGGGAGATGCGAGAAAAACTAAAGATCTCCCCCATCCCCCAAAAAATGAACCCAAGATATTATGCAGGCAGGCACAATGCCCGAGCCAAACGATTAGAAAAACGATTCGGCAATAACCCCGACACAATATACACAGACGCAGCACGGAACATTAAGGGACACGTTATCGTTGCTGCTTCGGGACCCTCCGGCAATCCAAGAACCATAACAACAGCTTCAATCCGCACAGCCTGCACCAGCACAGCGGAGGCGGCTGCAGTGGCCCTGGCGATAAAGACACGGGAGGGAGAATACAGGCCCACCTACGTCCTCACGGACTGCCAGGCGGCCTGCCGACTCTTCCTCCACGGAAGAATTCCTAGGATCGCCCTTAACATCTTGGGCGATCGACTAAGACAAGAACATCACATTTTATGGTGTCCGGGGCATGTTGGTGTCACTGGTAACACAGGGGCAGACGCTCTTGCTCGCGAAACTTCAATCCGAGGAAGGAATGACACCACAATCGGAAACAGCAATCAAATACTATCTTGCGATGTCTTAGAACATCAACGTCGTTCTCGCCAAGAACTCGCCGCGCCAAACCCGCAATTAACAGTGGAGGAGGTTCGGCTGTACAGAAAAATCCAAACAAACACCTACCCACATCTGGGGCGATCGCATGCCATCTGGCCAACCAGGTATGCCAGTCAATGCCCCTGGTGTTGGGGGAGCCCATCCTTGCCCCATGTGACATGGGAGTGCCAATCATGACCCCAAAATTCAAATTCACCCCGTTTAGCACAGAATTCCTTTAGGGAGCCTTAGGCAGCCATCCTCGCCGGGACTGACCTGGAGACTTAATTGAGCCTCCTCGACCAGGCAAGGCACGTGTCGGTGGCCACTGGAGTCCTGCACTAAGGACCCACCCTCCGGACCCCTTAACCCCATTTTTCCTAAATAAAGTTATTTCTCTCTCTCTCTCTCGGTCCAGTCGTTTTCACTTCGTTTCTGCCAACACCGTTGACTCTCCCACTAATCAGGTTTCCTCGGGCGTACCACAAGGCTTTGTCCTTGCACCATTACTATTTCTAATCTATAATATTGACTTGCCTTCTTGTGTTACATCTCATATTCATCTGTTTGCTGGCGGTTGCGTAATATTTCGAGGAGTAACTAGTAACCACCATACAGCCACTCTTCAATCGGATCTTGATGCTATCAGTGCATGGAATTAAACATAAGCAAATGCAAGTCAATGCGAGTATCCAGACGTAATAACACCCTACCAGCCTATTGCATTGATAACATCCCACTCGATGGTGTTTCATCTTATAAATACCTAGCTGTTCACGTCTCACCTGACCTTACCTGGAAGACACACACTGCACACGCAATAAGCAACGCTAATTGATCGTTAGGTCATCTCCGACACAATTTATCACGTGCGCCGCAGTCTCTCAAACTATAATGCTCTATAAAACACTTATCCGGCCTAAACTTGAATACTGCGCCTCAGTTCGGGATCCCAGTCATAATAACTTATTTTTTCAGTAGAAATGGTGCAGATCAATTCCACAAGATTCATATTCTCCAACTGTAACAGGACTGCCAGCATCAACACAATGATGTCTAACCTACAGTTCGCACCCGTAGCATCACGGCTTAAACATTTGCGGCTCTCTTTTTCATAAGATATATCATCATGCTGCGTTACGAAACGAGCTTCTTTCGGCACCACATTACATATCATCTCGGCTTGATCACCAACACAGAGTTGGTATTCCATCTTGTAGATCCTACTCCTTTTTACACTCATTCGTCTCACAGACATCTGATCAGTGGAATCACCTTCCCGTAACTGTTGCCTCCATAAGTGATACTAACCGTTTTCAACAACCTTTACGTGACATTTCGGTTTGAGTATTCTTGTTTTCCCGTTGTTCATAACTATTGTTTGAATGCTTTGATTACCATGAATTGTGCACTCGTGATTATTTATGTACCTTATGCATCTTGGTTTATGTAATTTACGCACGTTGAATTAAGTAGTTTGCATGGTTAGAAATACTATTTCTGTATTCTGGTTTGTGATCCGCTAAAGGTGTGTAATATTACTAGTATATTTTGCTTGTTTTCTGATGCTGGTATGCATAATTTATGTTCAACTAATTCCCCACTCCCCTCTGTAAAGAATTGGCCCGGAGGGTATAATAAATAAATAAATAATAAATAAATAAACAAAACTAGTGAACGTGCATAACCATTTTGAGCCCGAATGCACGGCTGGAGAAACTACTGATATGTACTCGTACGTGGTCAAAATATGAAAATACCGATAAGACACTGAAAACTTTTATGGGCGACATTTTATTACGTGATTTTCATTATAATCATGCCAATTTGAGAGGCGCAAGAAATTTAACTATCGTATAAAATAGATGATTGGAATAGTGTTTTCTTCGCCGGAATTTGCGAAAGGCACGAGGTAGTGCGTGCATATGGAGTAGCACATCAAAACGAGGTCTTGCAGTATCACCCAGATGGCAGCACTTAATTGGTGTGCGCAACTGTGCCAGTATAGAGGAAGAAATGTTTTATCTTGGTGAATGTTTAGAGGCAGTTAGACAATGTGATTCTAAATGGAACACACGAGCTGATAAGGCTAATAAGAAGCACCCGACAAAAATGTATTTCTTCGTATTTTTATTCATTTCTGTCACACATTAGTCATTCTCTCAGGTAAGCCGTAGACGCCATTGTTTTAGTTATTCGAAATTGTTTTATTTTACAACTTATAGGTTATTTTTAAAACCGACCATGCCCTACTGCGCACAATTACAACAATACAAGCTGCGTTGCTGCTCTCTGTGCTGTCCATCTTCCTACTCGTCTTCCTCGTGGTGTCAATGTTGTAACCAGTTGTTTGTAACGGACACTTTTGAGGCTACCTCATCATTCACCTTCACTATGACGTAACAATACAAACCAGATTGCTAACAAAGAGCAGCTTTTGCGGCAATCTGACCACGTGGTTGAGAACGAATTCATGGCAGCAATACCCTCACATGCAAAACAACTCACAGTTGCCGTAGTAAATAATGCCTAGGTGTGGTCTTGCCTTTTTTGAACAAAACAGAGAAGGAACCATCTTTATCTAATTTTTTTTTTCAAGCTCGAAGGTTTTCAGGCGTTATCAACGATTTGTCCGCATCGTTAGCACAATTTCGGCTTATACATTTTAAGTTCTGTTTTTTCTTCCACGACAAGCGCGTGAAATAATTCTGAAATATGCATATTTTTTGCTATTGCGAGTGTGGTATCTGCCTTCTAGGTCGGTGGCAAGCGCGCGCCAAATTCCTACAATCGAACACGCGGTGTGGTTCCCCTTTGTTTAGGAAGGTGGCGCTGCTATACTGCCAGGGTCACGCCCGGAGGTTGTCGCGCTTTTCACAAGTGTTACCCGTTTTCCGGACACGTCTTCCGAGCTGCCAACTTTTGCTTTCCGTTATGTGTGTCCTTTCCTTTAATCCAAATTAGACGCTGCACTAACAATCACATCAGCGTTCACTTGGCGGTAGCGGCCAAGTTCGTGCACAGAACTCAACCGATATGCATCGCTCGTAGCATGTTGGGGCATAAAAAAATTTACTTAAAGAACGGTTCTTGTAAATTTGCCAAGCTTTGTTGCGATAGCCGATGCATCAATTTCAGCGCATGCGCTTGGTTTTTGTCTTCACTATTTCATAGCTTGTGCATAAGCTCAAACGAGGAATGAACGCGGAATTCGCAAACATTAGGACTGAGATATAGCAAGCGATAAAATGTTTCGCAGCACCAGTTGAAAGCGACTTATGAAAACCAAGTTTGCTAACTGGGAAATATACGGCGGAAAAATAAAATACGTCTGCAAATGGGCTGGGAGAGGGTTCAGACGTTCGTACAGGAAAAACATTGATTCACAGTGGAGGAAAAGAACTAGTAAACTTACCAGCAAGCACGCAACCGGTACAGTAAGTAACATGGCTACAAATAGTGTCAAGGCTGAGACAATCTCATAGGTGGCACAAATGCAAATGAAACATGCTATGAGTGACTACTTAAGAGGAAAAACGAAATCTGGAAAGAAACAATTTACGATAGCTCAAAGGGAAGCTTTTTACTTTTGGAAGCGAGAACAGGATGCCTTAGAATGCGCACTTATAAAGCGAGGGACAATAAGGAAAAAGAAGCATGCGCTTGCTGCGGTAAAGCTAGGGACACGATGGAGCGTCTTTTATTAGAAGGTGAAGACACCTGCCCAGTGGTATATTTAGGCTCCTCTGGCCTCCTTGAAGCCCTTGGGTTCAGCAAGAGCACTGAAAAGTAAACATGTCCACATTAGAGATTAGTGAGAGGCAATTGGAAGATTGGCGGGAAAAAAAGTAGGGAAACGACTAACAACGGAGGTGCACGAAAAAAAGTTCCTAATAGTGGTTCAGAAATTTTGGTGACGGGAATTCTTCGCGCGCTTGTTTTCTTTTTTTTAAACATAGGTAGGACATTCAGCAAAATACTAGCAGGAGCTTTGTGGAGCAACCGTCCACCCCGTTTCATAAGGGGAGGCCCATAGCACCCATCCATCCGACCGACCGCCCAGTCGATAGCTTTTACCCCTGGTGTCGTCACCTGAAGCACCCCGTTGACATTAGAGGACGCGCGGAGGAGGCTTAGGAAGTCACCTCTGTGTGTGTGTGTGCGTGCGTGTGTGTGTGTGTGTGTGTGTGTGTGTGTGTGTGTGTGTGTGTGTGTGTGTGCGTGCGTGCGTGCGTGCGTGCGTGCGTGCGTGCGTGCGTGCGTGTGTGTGTGTGTGTGTGTGTGTGTGTGTGTGTGTGTGTGTGTGTGTGTGTGTGTGTGTGTGTGTGTGTGTGTGTGTGTGTGTGTGTGTGTGTGTGTGTGTGTGTGTGTGTGTGTGTGTGTGTGTGTGTGTGTGTGTGTGTGTGTTGAGCGCGAAATGGTAAATGGTCACCACGGGAGCTGCCCAAACCTCCTATGGCTAGGCTTCTGTGCATTTTCCCACTTCGTAAGAAAAGAACTCAGGTCCCGAATTTGATGTAAAATCCCTTCATTCTGAGCAAAACCACATATGTAGCATCACTTCCATATGTATTTTGAGTAAATTCGTTATAAATAGGCCCAATTTCAAGATCAGCAGGCTGTCTGGTAGATGAAACTTTCTGGAATATTTACCGCTGTTCCGCCCGCATCGACCATTTCTACGTTCACACCTCTCTCTCTTTGTCGTCGTTTCAAGCTCATGCGTGCCTAGTCTCCTTCCGCTCTCCCGGGGCGGCGGCACCGTTGTGCGCTGTCGGCAAGACAAGCTGCCGTCCTCCATATTGAATTTCACTTCTATCGTCGCAACGGGGAGGCCTCATATAGTGCGCACTCCCGAGGAGCAGCGCGCCTACTAGGAGCGACGGCGAGAACAGATGCGAGAATGCAATAGGTGGCGGCAAACAGCGATGAAGATCGTTCCCTAGAGGCCAGCCTCAAGCGGCTCTCCCTGCTTGACGACACGAGTCGTGTGCTCTGCGTCATGTGCTAAACAGCTTGCCTGGTCATCCACCTTCACAGAGTGGAATGGCTCATTATTTTTGAGCTCACGAGGGTTTCCACGCGAACTTACGGCGCCCGCCGTGGTGGCAGTTGGTGTTGTCTTTGGTGCCTTTGGGGTTGCCCCGCTAATCCCGAGGTTGCGGGATCGAATGACGGCCACGGCGGCCACATTTCGATGGGGACGAAATGCAGGAACACCCGTGTGCCATGCATAAGGTGCACCCTAAAGAACCACAGACGGTTAAAATGAATCCGGTGTGCCCCCTTACGGCATGTGTACTAATCATATCGTGGTTTTGGCACGTAAAACCCCAACATCTAATACATTTTTTTGTTTTATATAAGGTCGCAGTCTCCTTTCCCAAGCTTATCACCCCTGAAGACAGCCCAACGCCAGGCTCGGGTACACTTGTGCCCATTTGAACCAGTGGGTGCCTGGCGGCAGTGGGATTCTAGCCGACAACCTCCCGCCGCCAAAGCGGGCGGTCTACAACTAGGGGCGCGTGTACGTGTCTGCGTGTGCGTTTGTGTCCTAATAGCCTACCAAACCGGGTTGCTGTCTCTTCTACGTTTTGTTTATTCTACAATGGGCGGCTTTTTACATGTGTGTTCGAAGGAAAGCCAACTGACCGCATAGGTCGCTGCAATATCCCTCACGACGTGCAAGGCACGCTTTTTAGCAAGTTGCATCAAAACTGGGGTACCTCATCGTGGTGTCCTCATTAGGCCTTCTTGAGCCTTCGGGTCTGTGAACACGATTGCTTTTGTAATATTCATTTGTTTTATGTGCTTGACTGCCGAAAAGATTGCGTATGCTTCCGCTGTAAAAATACTTGTATGCGGATTTAGTGCCCCGGACACCGAAAAAGACGGTCCCAAAGCTGCGTAAGCAACACCAGTAAATGATTTGGATGCGTCCGTATAAAATTCACTGCAAGACTACTTCTCCCGAAGTTCAAGAAAATGCGAATGTATATGTGCTTCAGGTGCCCATTTTGATATTTCCACGAAAGAGATATCGTACTGGATGGTCTGCCACTCCCAAGGCGGTGGAAGCCTATTAAGAGCCATTAGGACATTCTCTAGCAGAGGGACGCCTGTTTATTCTGACAGTGCTTCCAATAGGAGGAACAAAGGAATCCTAGTGGCTGGGCGGTTACGGAACAGCCTGGCCATGAACAAGTCGTGAATAATTGAGCGACATGGGTGGTCTACTGATGATTTTACCTTCAAGGCATAGGAGAAGCTTAAATATGTCCTTTGGAAGAATAGAGACCATACGTCTGATTCGACCTACAGGCTTTGTACAGGACTAGTCCTGAAGGCACCTGTAGCAAGGCGGATGCCTAGGTGGTGAACTGGATCCAGCATTTTCAAAACACTAGGCCTCGCAGAATTATAGACTACTGCTCCGTAGTCAAGACGCGATAATATTAGACTTTTGTATAACTTTATGAGGCATCTCTTGTCACTTCCCCAGGATGTGCGTGACAAGAGCTTCAGCAGATTCATAGTCTTGAGGCACTTTGCTTTAAGATACTTCAGGTGTGGGACAAAACTTAACTTGCAGTCTAAAATAATACCTAGAAGTTTATGTTCACGGCTTACAGATAGTCGTTCTCCATTGAGATCTATTACGGGGTCCCGCAGTACACATCTCATGTTAGAGAAGGGGACACAAGTACTTTTTTGAGGGTTTAATTTAAAACCGTTCTCGTCCGCCCACTTACACAACTTATTTAAGCCAGCTGTACTTGTCGCTCGCAGATATTTAGATTGCATGATTTGTAACGTATTTGGATCCACATATACAGAATAGAACAGACTACGTGGCATGACAGTATACAGCGAGTTCATTTTGACTATAAATAAAGTACAGCTCAGCACACCACCTTGAGGTACCCCAGCCTCTTGCTTAAATGGACGAGACAAGACGTTACCAACTCTCACACGGAACGTGCGATTGGAGAGGTAACTCTCAATCATAATCAGTAAGTTGCCTCGAACTCCCATTCCAGACAGGTCACGGAGGATTCCGAAGCGCCAAGTTGTGTCGTATGCCTTCTCCATATCTAAAAATACTGACAGGAAAAACTGTCCTTCCAAAAGGCATCACGGATATTTGTCTCAATGCGGACAAGGTGATCTGTTGGGGATCTACCTTCCCTGAAACCGCACTGTAAGAAATCGAGTAATTTGTTACTTTCAAGAAAATGGATGAGGCGGCGATTGATCATTTTCTCAAAGAGCTTGCATATACAACTTGTCAGAGCTATAGGCCTATAGCTACTGGCCGAAGAAGAAAAAATTAAATTATGGGGTTTTACGTGCCAAAACCAGTTCTGATTATGAGGCACGCCGTAGTGGGGGACTCCAGAAATTTGGAGCACCTGGGGTTCTTTAACGTGCACCTAAATCTAAGTACACGGGTGTTTTCGCATTTCGCCCCCATCGAAATGCGGCCGCCGTGGCCGGGATTCGATCCCGCGACCTCGCACTCAGCAGCCCAACACCATAGCCACTGAGCTGGCCGAAGAAGGTTCCTTGACATCTTTGAGAATAGGAATTACGATTGCTTCTTTCCATGCAGTCGGAATGTAGCCAGCAGAGAACATGGTGTAAAAGAGTGACAGTAGTGTTTTGTGGGTTTCAGGGTGTAAGTGTTTTATCATGTCATATAGTATTCTGTCACTTCCGGGAGCAGACTCGTTACAACAATTCAGTGAAGCCTGAAACTGCGCCATGCTAAATGGACGATTGTATGCTGCATTGGCTGTGTCTTTCCGACCCAGAGGCTGTCGCTCTGCTTGTCGCCGATATCTTAGAAATGTGTAATGGGAGGAACTGGAAATATGCTCTAAACGTGCTCCTATAGACAATCAGCCTGGTCCTTAAGAGTGTCTCCTTGTGTGTTTACTATAGGTAAAGGATTAGTTTCGCGGCCTTTTATTTTGTTTACCCTGTTCCAGGCTTTGTGTTCGTCTGTATAAGAGTTGATGCTGGATATGTATTTTTCCCAACTTTCCCGTTTAGCGCGGCGGCGTGTTCTTCTGCCTTGTGACTTAATCGCCTTGAAGTTAATTAGGTTTTCTGTGGTCGGGGAGTTACGAAAGAGATTCCAGGCCTTGTTTTGCTTTTTCCGGGCTTCCCTACACTCCTCATTCCACCATGGAATACGTCGTTTCGAAGGCGTCCCATTTGTTTGGGGTATACATCCTGATGCAGCATCAATAATAAACGCTGTAAAGTATGTTACTGCATCGTTAATACCAAGTGAAGGGACATCGTCCCAGGGCAAATGTGTTTCTTCACGAAACGGCGTCCAGTCAGCTGAGTCAACTTTCCATCGGGGAACGTGTGTAGAACACTCAGATTGTTTTGTAAGGTTTAGTAGGATGGGGTAGTGATCACTTCCATCAGGGTTAATTATCACATCCCACTTGAGATATGGCACAATTGTACTGGACGCTATGCTTAAGTCTACGGACGAAAATGTTTTGTGTGTAGGGCTGTAGAATGTTGGTTCTTTTTTGTTAACCAAGCAGGCACTTGAAGAGAGCAGGAAGTTTTCTATTAGTCGTCCTCTCGCATCACATCGAGAGTCGCCCCACATTGTATTATGTGCGTTTAGATCCCCAACGTCTATGTAAGGGTGATGGAGTTCATCAATAAAGCTTTGAAATGTTGTTCTAGAGAGTTGATAACTTGGGGGGATGTATATAGACGCGATGGTGACTAGTTTATTGAATAGCACTGCTTCGATAGCAACTGCTTCAAGACAGTTCTGAGTTGCAGTTTCCGACATGCAGCACCTCCGTCGGCAATTATAGCTACACCGCTTGAGGATGTAGCAGCATCGTCCCGGTCTTTCCTGAAAATAGCGTATTGCTGGAGAATGTTTGTTTGTGTTGATTTAAGATGTGTCTCCTGAACACACAGCACTTTTGGAATAAATTTGTGTAAAAGTTCTTTAATGTCATCGAGGTAGTGCATAAGGGCTCTCACGTTCCAGTGTAATATTTGTGTATCCATATTGTTTGTGTTTTGGGCTGTGTGTGAAGTGATGAGTCTAGTTGGTTTACGGAGCCTTTCCAGGCCCCGTAATTCGGGGTTTGTCTTTCTTGGAGCGGTCGCGAGAATCGCGTCGCTCCCGAGGTGCTGGATGCGCCGCCTGTCTTTGGGTTGTGTCCATCGACTCCAGGGAGTCGCTGGACTTCTGCTCAAGCGAGCGGGGTGTTTTCAGGGTTGGCCTTGCCTCGAAAAGCAGGGCCTTGGAGGCCACCAACCCAGAGGTCGATGGACCCTCCTTCAGAGACGGCACAGCAGCGCTGGCTGCTGTCGCCTGGGGAGCTGGTGGCACCGCCGCGGCGACACTCTTTGTGGATCGGGCTAATGCCGGACTCTGCTGCGGCGTTGCCCCCCCCCCCCCCTACGCGCCGCACCAGCATACCCTGCGGAAGGAAGAAAAGAAACACGCTTTTGTGCTTCTTGGAATGAAATGTTTTCCTTTACTTTGAGGGTGATTATATCCTTTTTTTTCTGCCATGCAGCTCTAGAGTAAGCTGCATGTCCACCGTCACAGTTAGAACAGTGGAGTGTGCCATCAAAGTCATTTGAGGGGTGATCGTAGTCACCGCACTTCGCACAGGTTTGTTGTCATCGGCAGCTTTGTGAACCGTGGCCATACCTCTGACACTTGAAACACCATCTAGGATTTGGGAAGTATGGTCGGACTCGAGCTTTCGTGTATCCTGTTTCTAACACTGGACGCAAACGTGATGATCAGATGTTTAGTTGGAATTTCTTTGTTTTTCCGTTTGATTATTATTCTCTTCACTTTGGTGACATTCTGCTCCTTCCATCCCTCTAGGAGCTCTTCCTCGGTCAGGTACAGCAGATCATCACTCCTCTTCTTGTGTTCATGGATCGATGTGGAGTCACTGTGAAGTTCACACCACCAAGTGAGACCAGATTTGGGAGTTTCTCATGTTGTTGTTTGTCGCGGACTTCAAGAAGGCGGTCACCGCTCGCCATCTTTGTAACTTTGTAGCCGGGACCAATTGTTTCGGTGAGATTTTTCGCAACAGTGAAAGGTGAAATCATTCTTACGGTCTTTTCAGGGTTTTCACTATGAATGAGATGGATTCGTGGAAAGGTTTCTTTGCGTTGAAAGAAGAATTTAGCTGTTTCTTTGGTGCGCCCTTTTTTTAGAGAGGACGATCACGTAGTTTAGGGAATGATGCGAATGCCATACAGGTTTATCGGCAGCGATGATAGCCGCCCACCATGGAGCCCAACAAGGGGGCGGTACAAGGTTTGAAGATTACCTGCACACACCAGCTATACACCGCCACTATAACCTAATCGGGACGACAGAAACAGCAGCAACTGGACCTTATCAACGACTTCTCTGGCTGTTTCTCTACCGAGTCTAAAGTACGGCGCACCTCCGTTACGAAGCATCGCATTCCTACGGACGAGTCAGCTCGCCCTGTTCGTCAGCATCCTTACCGCGTTGCGCCTACGGAAAGGGAGGTGATAAAGCACCAGGTTCAAGAAATGTTAGATGATGACGTGATTCAGCCGTCCATAAGTCCATGGGCGTCACCCGTCGTTTTAGTTAAAAAGAAGTACAACACACTACGCTTCTGCGTAGACTACAGACGGCTTAATAGTGTCACCAAACGCGACGTTTATCCTCTGCCGCGGATCGATGACGCTCTGCACCGTCTACGCCACGCCCAATTTTTCACCTCGTTAGATCTTAAGTCTGGGTACTGGCAGATCGAAGTACATGAGCGTGACCGTGAAAAAACGGCATTTGTGACTTCTGATGGATTATATGAATTTAAACTCCTACCATTCGGACTGTGTTCCGCACCTGCCACATTTCAGCGGATCATGGAGACTGTTCTCTCTGGACTGAAATGCCAGACGTGCTTAGTCTACTTAAACGACGTTGTGGTGTTTTCCAGAACGTTCGATGAACATATCGAATGACTCAAGAATCTCTCCTTGCAATCAGCAAAGCAAATCTGACTATCAAGCCTGAGAAATGTCATTTTGGCTTTCGGGAGCTAAAGTTTCTCGGACACGTAGTCAGCCCCCGCGGTGTTCGGCCAGACCCCGAGAAGCTAGCTGCCGTAGCTGAGTTCCCGCGTCCAAAAGACAAGAAGGCAGTTCAGCGATTCTTAGGTCTCTGCGCCTACTACCGTCGTTTTGTCGAGGGGTTTTCAAGGATCGCCGAACCATTAACGAGACTCACACGCCAAGATGTACCCTTCGAGTGGACGGAAGAACAACAGGAAGCTTTTACAGAATTGCGGAAGCGCCGGCAAACAGCCCCCGTAATCGCGCATTTCGACGACAAGGCTGACACAGAAATCCACACAGACGCCAGCAACGTGGGGCTCGGTGCTATACCCGTTCAGTGGCAAGACGGCGCCGAACGAGTGCTAGCCTGCGCGAGCCGCAGTCTCACAAAGGCGGAGGTCAACTATTCCACGACTGAAAAGGAGTGTCTAGCTGTCGTTTGGGCCATCGGCAAGTTCCGACCCTACCTTTACGGCCGCCCTTTTCGCGTAGTAAGTGACCACCACTCACTATGTTGGCTTGCGAGTCTTAGGGACCCTTCAGGCCGCCTCGCTCGTTGGAGCCTCCGCCTTCAGGAGTACGACGTCACAGTGGTATATCGATCCGGACAGAAGCACGGCGACGCTGACTGCCTCTCACGTGCACCTATACCTTGGAAGCCCTGTGACGTAGAGCAAGATTTCCCGTTTCTTGGTGTAGTGGACACTGTCGACATGGCTGACCTCCAACGTGCAGACAGTACATTGCTTCCCCTCATTAGATACCTTCAGGGAGCCGACGTTGTTGTCCCACGACCGATGTCACGAGGTCTGACTTCTTACTGCCTCCGGAACGACGTGCTCTACAAAACGAACTCCGAAAACAGCCAAGAAACGTTCCTTCTTGTCGTCCCGGTTTCGCTGCGCGAAGAAGTACTGCAGGCGTGTCATGACGACCTGTGTGCCGGACACTTAGGCTTCGCCAGGACGTTAGCGCGCATACGCCAGAAGTATTACTGGCCACAACTATTCTCGTCTGTTCAGCGCTACGTGAGAAGCTGCCGTGATTGTCAACCGCGCAAGGTTCCACCTTTGAAACCTGCTGGTCTTCTGCAACCCCTGGACCCTCCTCCAGCACCGTTTCAACAGGTGGGAATGGACCTCCTCGGTCCGTTCCCTACGTCGTCCACAGGAAACAAATGGATAGTCGTCGCAACGGACTACCTAACGAGGTACGCAGAAACCAAAGGTGTGCCCCGCGGAACCGCTACAGAAGTCGCGATGTTTTTTGTCCATGAAATCGTACTACGTCATGGGGCCCCTTCCATCTTAATAACCGATCGAGGAACTGCGTTTACTGCTGACTTAATGCAAGAGATCGTCACGCTGACCCACACCAATCATCGGAAAACCACGGCCTATCACCCACAAACTAATGGACTAACCGAGCGCCTCAACAGAACTATGGCCGATATGATCTCCATGTACGTTGACGTAGAACACAAGTCATGGGACCAAATTTTACCATACGTGACATTCGCATACAATACGGCTGTGCAGGAAACCACCCGATTCACACCATTTGAACTGGTTTATGGGCGCTGCGTAACAACACCTTTAGACGCCATGCTCCCGGTAAACAACGGAACAACAAGAAGTGACAACGCTGACGACATCATCCAGAAAGCCGAAGAAGCTCGACAGCTTGCTCGCAACCGCATCCGCAACCAGCAGAGTACCGACGCCCGCCGTTACAACAGTGGCCGAAGGCACATCCAGTACGAACCCGGCGACTATGTTTGGGTGTGGACACCCGTCCGTCATCAGGGGCTGTCAGAAAAATTACTGCGCCGATACTTTGGCCCTTACAAGATCGTCAGGCGACTCAGCGACGTGAACTACGAGGTCGTCCCTCAGACTACTAATATGAGCTCGAGCCGACGGCGAGCTCGAGCCGAGATTGTGGACGTAGTACGTATGAAGCCGTACTACGCCCGCGAAGAAGTGCCCCTGTGATCAACTCTCTCCCACGCCTTCTGTCGCCCTTTACCCTCTCCAACCGGCGACCGGGACGGTCGCTTTTCACGTGGGGAGTAATGACGCGAAGTAAGCTGCCCACTACAGGCACCGATCGTCATAAGTCAGCTGCCCACTACAGGCACAAGATCGCCAGAGAGAAGACGACGAAGGGGGTATGTGTGCGCGCGTTCTCTTGAGTGTCGGCCATCATTAAAGAAGGCTGTTCTCTTTCGGCAAGTTCGTTATATATATATCCAAGGCTGGATATAATACACAAGGTTAACCCATGCCACCCAGAAATTCGGAAGTGAGAAGAAGTGACTAGAAGACAGGACATATAGAAAAAGTGAGAGAGAAAGACAAAAGATTGAAGAGGGGGACAGGAAAAGGCGACTGCCGATTTCCTCCAGGTGGGTCAGTCTGGAGGTGCCGTCTATGTGAAGCAGAGGCCGAAGAGGTGTGTTGCCTCCACCGGGGGGCCTTAAAGGCCCAAACAACCGGTATTGGCTCAACCCCCAGGATCCCCCTTTCCCCAGACATGGCTAAGCCGCGCACAGCTACACGTGTTAGGGTCCAACCCTCATGTGCTCGGGTACGTGGTGTCACAACACACCAAAAGGCTGCTGACGCAGACGTCCCTGCGGGGATTATTTGTTTGTGCAAAAGAATGGTATCTGCATAGGGTCCAGTGTGGCACCCATCTTATGTCACATTTTTCTTTCAAATTTGATATTGCGTTGAGCAGCGCTTTAAATGAAGACAGGATAGTCAAGGTCTTCAGGTACGTTGATGATTTTTGATCATGTTAAACATGACGGACCCTTTGGAAGTAGAATCAGTTTCAAGTGATATTTTAGCTCATTCAGAGCGTGCACGAAGGCGCTGAGTTTCACGAAAGAACTGGCATCAGACAATGCAATTATGTTTTCAGACTTAAAACAAACCTTCTCTGGCAATGGTCACGTCTGCTGGATGTATGTGCCTCGTACCCAGAAACAGCTTCTACCATTCGAGTCGTTGAACTCTACACTAGTGAAGCATATTATAGCCACCATTTGCATCAACAATGCCCTCAATAGAAGCTGCCATCACTCAGCGGAGCAAACTTTCCATGAGCAGATTAAGCGTCTACAGGTGGTCGGCTTTCCTGACACTTCTTTCAAGGCAGTAGCCGATACAAACCTCAAAACGCTGAAAAACGTTCGAAACAGAAGGCGGAGTACATAACACTGCGATTGAGGACCGTAAGCGAGTGGAAGTCATGCCGTATATCCACAAGGTTTCACACAATGTGAGAAAAGTTGCCACAAGGCATGGCGTTCGGGTTGTGTTCTTGGCGCCATGCAAAATGTCAAGTCTATGTGCTAGGTTTGAAAATTGTAAACCTAGGACTGCCTGCAGTTCAAGCCATATTTCCATAACTTGCATCAAAAATGTTGTTTATCACATACGATTGTAGCGTGGTGGCGTGTATATAGGCCAGATGGGGCGCTGTATTAATGTCCGCTTAAAAGAACACGAAACGTCTGTCATGTGAGGAGGACGAGCAAACCTGCCTGCTCATTGCCGAGTGTGCGGCTGTTCACCTGTTTTAGAAGACACACAAATTATTGGCAGGGGAACCACAAGATACGAACGAGAACTGATTGAAGCGTACCATATCCGAAAACATGGTCACATTCAATGTGATAGTGTGTCCTCATTATCGCTATCAAAGAAACTAATAGCTTATTTAGAAAAATGTGGTTACTAGGTGTCAACCACAGGCTCCTCGAGCTGGGCGTACGCAACACGCTCGAGGAGGTCCCCGAGGCGCAGAGAATCGCGCAGCTGGAGAGACTGTCGGGCACTAGAACGGGAAGACGAATCCTCGACCTGCTCGGGATTCGATATCACGAGGCGCGGGGACTGAAGAAAATACTGCTACCGGAACTCAGGAATGCCATACAGACGGAAAACATGCCGAAGAACATGCACCCGGTGCATGACGTGCAACAACGTAAACGCAGGGCGGTACCAATCCTCCAGGAGCACGGAAGACGAGAAGGCGTCCTCTTCGTCGATGCAGCCAGGTACCCGCGGCCCGCCGGTAACGTTGATGGCGACGAGGGACGACGACCACCACCGCCACTACAACGGAATGTGCGAGACGAACCGAGGATGCCAACACCACCATCACTACTACTATTACGACAAAAACGGCAGCAGCAAAAGCGGCAACATCAAGGACACGGCACCCGCCTTCTCCATGGCGGTCGTAGATAGGAAGGGAAGGATCCGAGTGACGGCATCAGTGAGGCTGCCGTCGGCCGAAGTAGCGGAGGAAATGGCCATAGCCTTCGCGGTACTCCGTGGAGGTACGGAGGATAGCCTGATCATTAGCGACTCCAAATCAACCATCCGGAGCTACACCAAAGGTTGGGTGTCCGCGGATGTGGCGCTCATGCTCAACGCCAGAGCTCGGGACGTCGTGTCCGGCATGATTACGAACAAGTCCGTCAAATGGATCCCCGCGCACGTCGGGGAGCTTGGCACTAACAAAGACAACAGCCGCGACAACAACGACAGCAACAATACTAACGGTCGAAGACACACCAGCACACCGCCCAACCACAACGAGCGCGCTCATCTCGTCGCGAGGCAGCTTACACGCCGCAACGCGATCATCCCGAGGGCAGTCAACACCGTTGTTGTGCGGTACCCCAACGGAGGAGTTACTAATACAAGCGAAATCGCGGCGGATGGAGCTGGGGGCCACGGGGACGCCGACCGCGATATCGAGGAGTTTCCGGCCTCGTACCAAGAGGTTCTTGGTCACTACAGGAAACAGTGTAAAAAATATCCACAACCCCACGGGTGGCTGGACAGGTCCCAGGGAGTCGACCTGAGGCCGTTGCAGACGGGCACTTTCACCAACCCCTACCACCTGCACCGCCTGTGGCCCGCGCTGCACCCGTCGCCCGGCTGCCCATGGTGCGAGCACGAACGGGCTGATATGGCCCATATGCTTTGGGAATGCCAACGCCATGAGGAAGAACCACCAAGAGGAAGGGGGAAGACAACAGCAAGGACCCTCTGAAGCGGGCCGCCCCGCTGAGAGATGGCAAGCCGCCCTCCTCAGCGAGGCACCCGAGGACCAGGAGTGGGCCGTCCAGCGGGCAGGGCCATTGCCGAGGATATCGGAAGATTTTTCTCCGGTGATCGGCCCCTGGCAGCCTCGCCCCGGGCACCAACAGCCATAACCTTTGGACAAATAAAGTTTATTCCTATCCTATCCTAGGTGTCATTTTGTGTTTTTTCTTTGATAGTCACGTGGTATGTACGACGCATGTGCGCTCGGGCTTCCCTGCGAACTACTGTGAGGTTGTTTTCATTAAACGTCTGGCTAGTCTCAGCGTGTGTCCGTCTACTTCTCTCCTGGTGTTTGCGTCTTAAAGGCTGGGTTCCACTTTTCCTACAAGTATGTACCAACAGGCCCAGCAACAGATTCTTCTACTCAAAAGCCACTAAAATGGGTTCGGACATAAATGATAGGTCATGACATACATGGCTCGACATGCGTGTCATGCAGGTCATCCAACAGCCGCCTACGTCTTGATACTCTCATAGTCATTTCGTTAACTTGGTAGGCTCCCCGCGCACTGCTTCGCATAACATCGATTCCCACAGGGTGTGGTTTCCCCCGGCATTTGTCATCACGGACCATGCAGCGGGTATTGGCAGAGAGGTCGATGAGCGAGATGGTGAGAAAACTGCCTTCGTGACCCCCGATGGTCTTTACGAATTTAAGGCACTTCCTTTCGGTTTGCGCTGAGTGACAGCCATTTTTCAGCGTCTTATGAACACCGTGCATTACCATAATTTACAAATCAGGGAACAGGCACACTAACGCCGACTACCTTTCGCAGTCACCCGTCGAGCCCTCAGGTACCGATGACGCGGACGTGGACGCTGCATTTTTGGGAGTGGTCGACGCCGTCACCATTTAACAGGAGCAGCGCCACGACGCCGAGCTGCTCCCACTCATTAATTTCTTGGAAGGCCGAAGTAAAGACATCCCGCGACTCTATGCCAGCAGACTGCCGTCGTTTTGTCTGCGGGACGTTGTTATCTTAAAGAACTTTTCTGCCACCGGCAGCGCGTACCTGCTTGTCATACCGGCATCACTTCGAAAAGAAATTCTAGAAGCATGCCGCGATGGAATCACCTAAGGGGATCTAGGCTACACGAGAGCATTGTCCCGACTCCTACCCAAGTACTACTGGCTAAAATTACCCGCTGCTGTAAAACATCACGTACAAACATGTGCCCACTGCCAAAAACGCAAAATACCTCTCGGCACTCCTGCAGGTCTCTTACATCCAGTCGAAGTACCAGGACCTATTTGGAATGAATTTCCTGGGCCCACTTTCAACTTCTACAGCCGGCAATCGATGCATCAGTGTCGCCACCGATTGCCTGACATGCTACGTGGAGACTAAAGCTAAGCAGAGGGGCACAGCAGCCGAATCAGCTAATTTTTTCAACGAAAACATCGTCCTTAGGAACGGCGCCCCAACAGTAGTCATCACAGACAGGGGAACTGCCTTCACTGCAGAACTTCTTGACTCGGTTCTCAGACTAAGTGGTACAACCCACCGGAAAACAACCGCATATCAGCCCCAAACCAGCGGACTAACCGAGCTCCTTAATAAGACCCTCTCAAACATGATATGCATGTACGTCGACGTGGAACTTAAAAATTGGGGTCAGATTTTGCCTTACGCAACCTTCGCATACAATACCGCCCGACAAGAAACTACCCGATTGGCACCGTACAGCTTAGTCCACGTTCACGAAGCCACGAAGACGTTGGAAGCCCCGCTGGAGCACGAGTGCGACGACATACCTACTGACGTTGAAGAATTTACTCAGCGCGCCGAAGAAGCCAGACAGCTTGCCCGCGTCATCATCATAATCATCATCAGCCTATTCATGTCCACTGCAGGACGAAGGCCTCTCCCTGTGATCTCCACTTACCCCTGTCTTGCGCTAGCTGATTCCAACTTGCGCCTGCAAATTTCCTAACTTCATCATCCCATCTGGTTTTCTACCGACCTCGACTGCGCTTTCCTTCTCCTGGCATCCATTATGTAACCCTTATGGTCCACCGGTTAACCATCCTACGCATTACATGGCCTGCCCAGCTCCATTTCTTCTGCTTAATGTCAACTAGAAAATCGGCTATCCCCGCTTGTTCTCTGATCCACACCGCTCTCTTCCTGTCTCTTAACGTTAGTCCTAAGGTTTTTTGGTCCATCGCTCTTTGTGCGGTCCTTAACTTGTTCTCGAACTTCTTTGTTAACCTCCAAGTTTCTGCCCCATATGTTAGCACCAGTAGAATGCAATGATTGTACACTTTTCTTTTCAACCACAGTGGTAAGCTCCCAGTCAGGATTTGGCAATGCCTGCCGTATGCACTCCAACCCAATTTTATTCTTCTGTAAATTTCTGTCACGTGATCACGGTCCCCTGTGAGTAATTGACCTAGATATACGTACTCCTGTACAGACTCTAGAGGCTGACTGGCGATCCTGAATTCTTGTTCCCTTGCCAGGCTATTGAACATTATTTTTGTCTTCTGCATATTCATCTTCAACCCAATTCTTACACTTTCTCGATTAAGGCCCTCAATCATTTGCTGTAATTCGTCTCCCTTGTTGCTGAATAGGACAATGTCATCTGCAAACCGAAGGTTGCTGAGATATTCGCCGTTGATCCTCACTCCTAAGCCTTCCCAGTCTAAGAGCTTGAATACTTCTTCTAAGCATGCAGTGAATAGCATTGGAGAGATTGCGTCTGACCCCTTTCTTGATAGGTAACTTTCTACTTTTCTTGTGGAGAACCAAGGTAGCTGTGGAATCCTTGTAGATGTTTGCTAAGATATTCACGTATGCCTCCTGTACTCCTTGATTACGCAATGCCTCTATGACAGCTGTCGTACCGTTTTGCATCTTGGTTTTGCTCATAGCAGATACGTACGCGGGCAAGCGGGCAAGATGACTGCTTGCCCTCGTACGTATCTGCTATCAGCAAAACCAAGATGCAAAACGGTATGATCTTCGACACAGGTCCGTTCTCCACACTCCCGGCGACAAATTACGGGTTTGGATGTCGATACGCCGTCGTGGATTTTCCGAAAACTGCTAAGACGGTACTTTGGGCGGTACAGAGGGATCCGACGCCTGAGTGACGTGAACTACGAGATCGTTCCCGACAGTGACAATATCTCCAGTCGCCGCAAGCACATACCCGAAGTTGTGCATGTGCTGCGGATGAAGCTGTACCTGTTGAACTAGCTCTCGCTTTTTTGCGTGTGTTAAGGTGTGCCTTTGAACACCGCCCCCATACCTTTAAGTTGCGCATTGAGACGATGCTTCCTTCGGAGGGACGCAAATGGCGCACCTGTACTCCGATGAAGAAGAGGACAATGCGAGTATGCATGAGTGTTTCAATCAAGGTGCAGAGAACAAGAAGATGTCGCGGTAGTGCGCAGTATTAAATAGGCGACCTGCTGCTGTTCTTCTTCATCAGTGCTCTGCGACCTCTGTTTTTGACGTTGCGACAATGTGTAAGTCTCAAAACCTTCAATACCAAGGCACCACCACTATGTGAACATTTCAGCATTTCATCCTCGTAAATACTTTTTCAGGCATAGTTTTTTTTCGTGCAGTATAGACCACTGTAATTTGTTGCTTGGCTGTGTTAGCTAACTGCCACTTCGTAAGTTTCTAAAATCTATTGAATGTTATTGCTACGAATCGTCTTATTGAGTCTAATTGACTGCCTCTTACTACGCTGTTCTGTTCCGTTGCATCATTCCACTCTGGCTATGACCCATATTTTTGTCGCAGTGTATACAAATAAAATAAATAAAGAAATGTACACAATATTAGTCCTGGAAGAGTTAGTCAGCGCCATTTGTGGTCATGCCGGCAGATATGGACGATCCTTTAGACGGCAAGTGTCTGGTAGGCTGATGCGATAATAATAAAGGCTACATTTGAACGAATAATTATTTACGTCGTTGTCTCTTTGTCTCAAGGAAACGATCTGTTTAGCTTCCATTTATTATTTTATTATTTCTTGTACTGTTATGGTTTACACATTACAGTGAAAATGACAATACGCAAGAAGTACAAATGAAAAAGGTATGCAGTGTGCACAATATAAGAAGCATCAAAATATCCAAACATTTCATGTTATAACAATAGTAATGAAATAAAGATCTCACCATTGTATGCACATAAACTGTCAATGAGTGAAATATGAACTCTGAAGCAGCGGCCACACACAACAGGTTCTAATGAGATCATCAGAGGTGGTCATAGCGCTAGAAGACATGGACAAGAACGAGATAACAGGACGAGCGCTATACTTTCAACTGAGTGTTTATTTCGAGAAACAACCGTATTTGTAGGCCCGCATACAGAAAAGGTCCAATCATCGCTCATGAAAACCGGCCGCATCCAGGAACGCAAATTCATTTGTAGTCAGAGCAATTGAAGGGGAGCTGATGCAGCTATCACCGCCCTCGCTATCAGAGTGGCTTCCACAGCCTCTCGCGTAACTATATTTAAATTTCTATACAAAACAGAACACTTCTTGACAGACTTCTTATCTCGTTCCTGTACATGTCTTCTAGTGCTATGACCACCTCTGATGCATCTAACCAACTAGCCCAAAAAGCCATACCTCTGGTTAGATGTTCACGAAGTATTCTAGGGCTGGTTAATTTTCACACTTCAAAACATTTAATTTTGTTTTTCAAGAATGACAACAAGTAACACCAGGCTTATGACGTCGCGTCAAGAGAGGCAGTCTGCATTAGCTAAAAACCAACCTACACCAGAATCCGATAGACCACCAGCCTTTATACCAAAATATTATAATGCCCTCCGAAACATAAATAACATCCTACGAAAATACCACCCAATATTATCAAGCAACGAGCGTATGAGAAAAGCGTTCCCGGATGTACCAAGGGTTACCTATCGCCGCAACAGAAACTTTAAAGATATGTTAGTGCATGCAAAAGTCAGCCAACATCATTCCCCCGTAACAAAAGCATGTTCTCACCCCAGGTGCAAAACCGGCAGGCACCTTCGAAGTGACCTTAGAATTAAAAGCACCGCAAATAGCTATACACACGAAGTGAAAACTAGCTTTACTTGCACTAGCTCCACTGTGATTTATATGCTTAATGTTCCTTGTGTAGGAAGCAATATATCGACGAAACAGGTCAATCAATGAACATCAGGTTAAACGGACATCGCGTGGACACAGCTAAAAAGCTTCCCGAAGCCGTCGCCGTGCATTTCAACCAACCAGGTCATACTTTGGATGAAGTTAAGCTCCACATACTACAGTCAAATTACCGTTTTACACGAGACAGAAAATATAGAGAATCGAATCTCATCCATAAGTTCAAGACATTACAACCAAGAGCCATGAACGTTTCAGAGCGAGCTTTAGAATCTATTCGCTTTGCTAAACTTCAAAGCATAGGCAACAGCACTTAGGTATTATTCATTGAGTTGTTTAGTTTTTATACCGTATTCTATTGCCAATAATGCTTCAGCCTGCCTTCCACGAAAACAGGAACCTACAATGACACGTCAACCGGCTGCCACATTGCGCTGCCTCAAATTTCTCCACCGACTATCAGTAGCGCATTATATTTCTTTTAAATTCTACACCCTCGCCGCTAACATACTCTCGCTCGTTACCTCACCTACCCGCCTTACCTTCTCTTCCCTTAGAAGAACCCTACCTTTATATACTGTGCCGAGGAGAGCATATGTAGCCTTGAAGAAGACAAGTCCACTTCTCGAAACGTTGGCTCTTGCTCTCACCTGTTTCTCGTGTTGCTCATCGTCTTGAATTTTCATCTCCCGCACTCCCCGTGTTTTTCCAACAAGTAACAAAGTTACTTAACTTACGCTGAAGAGAAGAAACGTCATCTTCGTTAATTATGTTCCAATATGTAACGCAGTCGTCAGCGAACAAGCTACATTCGGAGGAAATGTCGTTTGATAAGTCCTAAATGAAGATCAGACATAATAACTCTCCTAATAATACTGAGCCCATGCGAAACTCCTTAGAAAACAAATCCATTCGATGAGTCAAATTCATTAGCATGAATTAACGGAATATGGTAGACTAGAAAACAGTTATTTCATGAAATGATCTTAGGGTCGTCATTTAGGTTGAATAATTTTGCATATACAGGATAAACATTTCATTTTATTACGGCGCACGTTCGCAACCGTATCCCGCGTTTTTTAACCATGTGCTGCATGAACACGAAAAGCTAGAGACAGGAAATACTGACGTATCGCGTCTGTGCCATTAGAGTGCGAATTTCCACATTTCCTCCAGAGCATTGAGCAATAGACATTTGGGCAGTGCCTGTAGCGATTCTATGCTACGTCGGAACTTGCGAGGCACTTCCTAGGGCGTCAAGCTTCGGTAGTGCAATTAGAATCACTCTCTGATAGGGATCGTCGGCTGTAATTAGGTGACCTCCGGGAGCTGTTCGAATAACCACATTAGGTTGCCTACACCACAACTCATTGCCGCTTAGTTTCCTGCTGTGCTGATAGCATCCTATTCCAGAGGAAGCGAGGAGATTACTTTCACGTCCGTGTTGCGGGTCAATTAAACTGATATGAGTAGTGCATACAGGTCAGTCCCAAATTTGACCGCTGGTCGCTGTGCCCTGCATTATAAACTTGTGCAAACTCTGCTTGTGTGGTGCTGATTTCCTGTTTATTAGCAGTAGTAGTAATTAGTATACAGTAGTAGTGGTAGTAGAAGTAGTAGTAGTAGTTGTTGTAGTGTGGTAGTAAAATAGAATCAGCAGTGGAACTGGTAGTATAGTTGTAACAGGAGGAAGCAATAGTAAAATTAGTGAGAGTAATAGTATATTAGTGTTGCTTATCTCTTTCGCAGTCTCATCATTTAATCAGTAGGTGTTGTACTGGCGCTATTCGCACTAGCGTTTGTTCAGACTTTATGCATATTACAAGACACTGAAGTAGCATCGGGGGAAAAGACCCCAGAAACAGGGAGGCGCTAAACTTCCGATCGATTTATTTCGCAACACCTGTTTCGCAACAACACCACAACGTTCATTGCACACGTGTCGTCAAACCAGAAAACGTCAATTCTCTACGACATGAAGCTGTAAACAGCGCGCACAGATACATTCGTCCAAATCTTGCTATAGCTTCAAGTTCACTTATTTGGCGTGTTAGCTGATTATGACAAACTTGTGTAAAGAATGGACGTTTCTTTGTATGCCGGCACGTGTAAAAGTAGCTGAGTGTTTGTTGTTTGGAGTAAGTATATAAGCTTTCACAGTTGTCCCGAAATAAATCAGTTTGAAGTTGAGCATCCCCTGGCTTCTCTTTCTTTGTGTTTACCTTGTTTCTTTCACTCATTCTGAGTTCCGATAATTGATGAAAACCAAGTGCAACGTTAGCAAAAATATTGCCCGCTGCAACTTTCAGTAACCAAATTAAAAATGTTTATAAAATACGTTTGTAGATTTTATGCGAACTGTTCACAATGGCTTATTTATACGATGGCATTTTAAAGTAGGTAAATTTGTCTCTTAGATTAGTAGCTATAGCTCTTTTTGAATAACAATCACGTGTCTACACGAAAAAAATGTGTTTTTTTTTCAAAAGAAAAGAAATCCAGGCATCATTCATTTTGAGCGTAATCAGTCAATAAAATTTTCTTAGATGTCGGTTGGTTAGAAAAGGTTGCCTTAACTTCTCGTTCTGTCGCAATCTTGAACCACCCGCCTATGCACACACCGCATGCAAAGTTGTGCTTCTTTGTATATATATGAAAGGTGGTAACGTTTTCGTCGTTTCGTCTGTTTCCTTCCAATTCTTACTCAACACATTGTGCTTTTGCAGACGTACAACTTGGACACCGTTTCACACGAAATCAATACAGAAGGAACGAAGGGCAAGACCATATCTGTATTGATCGAGGAAGAATGGCACATACGTTTTAGAGCAAGACGTGTGAGATGTCCTTGCTTTTCAAAGATTATTCATGAAGGAACAAATGGCGGAGCCTGACACATTCCCCGAGTACCAATCAGCTCCTAAAGGAAGAAATTGCAGAAGAAAAAACGACATGCTGCGACTTCCCGTGCGTTTGAACCTGTGTTTGCACAACTCATAATAAAACTCATACCGCCTTCCCAGACGTCGCTGCAACGACGTCCCAGACGTCTCAGACGTCGCTTCAACGAGGCATGCAAGTTCGATACTAAGCAGTTTCTCCCGGTCTGCGAAAACGATCAAATTATTGCTCCATGTTAGAAATAATTCTCTCTGGGTTTACAACAAGAGCGTTTAACAGGGAAAATTGGGCTCTTTTGAAACTATTTGACATGTAAAATCAGCAACTTTAGCAAAACGTGATATAGTGTGGCGATATTTTCATGTGCTCAGTCTCTCCGGTGATGTTACTTTTGTACTATTCAAACTGTGAACACATTCTTGAAGGAATAGCAAGTACACATTGACAAAGTAGAGCTCCAAGTCGGGCTAGTTGGTTGACATGTCTGCCTCGTCCTTGTCAGTGTGAGTTAGCGCAGTTAAAAAATTTATACCACACATTGACGATATCATTCACATTTTCGCGCGCAAGTGTCTAACCGCAAAATTTGCTTATTTAGATCAACGCTTCTGATGAAATAGTGACTTCCGCGTTCGAATCAATAGCTCCATAGCATATATTGATTACAGTCGCGCAGACGTTCTGGCGCTCCATTTCTGGTTACTACGGTATTTAGCAAATAGCGATGATTAAATTGGCTCTATTGTGCAACTTTGCTACCAAAGTAATTAAAATGAGTACATAGAAATGTTAACGAAGCTATTATAAACTTACAGTAGCAAATTTGGGTAGTAAACGCAAAATTCAACTACCGTTTCTTCATACTGCCAGTCTCATTTTACACAAAGGAAATTGCAAATAACATGGGTTTGGGCTTATAAAATAACAAAAAAAGAAGAATGCTGTGCCTATGAGCCATGTGGACCGTGCTATGTATATCAACAATGGTCAATACTAATCGAATGCCTTGCAATAAATGAGCAATAATAAGGCAGCTGATACGGTTCCCAGTTCTAGTATAGTTTAAGAACACTACAAACTCCGGTGAAATGAGTAATACAGACAGAATCTACAAAGTATACATATACAAATACACGTTGTTGTTTTCAAGCGTGAATACCATAAGAGTCGCAGCTTCGCCCTAAAGCGAAGTGTTGATAGCGACAGGAAATTGTTAGGTAATCATGCGAAGTATTGTTTCTAGTGGCATCGGCCGCATGAAATACAGTGAACAATCGCTTACTAACTAAGTAAAGCACAGTGCCACGCACACACAGATGAACATGAACAGATCTCAATCGATGACCAAGGCCACTCGCTGTCGCAACGTTCACATGATGAAGAGCGCCGGCGCCGGGGGGGGGGGGGGGGGCACTCACCCTTCGTGCTGCTTTCGCTTCAACGTGTCTTTGAAGCTTACATTACGCGGCATCCAGAACTAAGCGCGCGGAACGACAGCGCGCTTGACGCCACTGGTCGCCTCGGCTCGCTCTCAGCCCTCGCACCAGCCCAGACGACCCCGAACATATTGCGCCCGGGCCTCCTATGAGCTCAGCCGTGCCGCGACCGGACTAAAGTGAAGACGTGTGCTCTCCTCCTCGAACGCGTTCCATCACGTGTCCTCCGACGCTGCGTGCACGGAAAGATGGCATGCGTCAATCCACCATGCTTCTCGACTCACCCTCGTACTTACCCTCGTTCATTCTTATTGCACTTGCACTTTATAAGGAACATCACGGTGACGGTGACTCCGAAAATTTGCCTGAAGCGTCCGTGTACTTGGTATCGCAATAAGACAGCGTCACTGCTCTGTGCCAAATGCATTCTCCATCGATCGTATTTGTGAAAATTGTCAATGACAAATAATTATTGTTCAGTGGAATATTCATTTTGTCGTATGAACTCGGTAAAGGTTTAATGTTGTTTTTGATGCAGTGCACCAGACTGTGAAGACGACAATACGTATTTTGGTGATTGAATTTTAAAGAAGGTATAGAGGAACTCTTAGGACAAAATTTTAGTTGAGCTTGCTTTGTTCTCTTTCAAAGCATGACAAGCCTCGACTGCGCTAGAGCGGTTAGTGGGAGAACCATGGCGCTTATACTTTATACAACGAACAGGCGCAACACACCAAGGAAAAAGACAGGCGAAAGCAAAGAGCGTCACTCGCAACTAACTTGTTAAGAATAAACGTGATAGCATGTATTTGCGGGCCTTCCAGCTTAGTCGTATTAGTTACTGTGTGTAAAATCTAAACGATGTCGCGTCCTCTAAGATTGGTCTCACAGTAAGCTAATAGTTCAATAGTTAAGAGCGGGACTGGCAGCGCTAAAGGGCATAAACGGAGGATATAAAAAACATGCGCGGCCCACCTGCAGTGCGTTAAGACCGCAGTTTAGCAGTCGCTGTTGAACGGCCGCCTGACCCCTCTGAAGTGACGGAGATTAGCCATCTCCGGTACGGCAGCGCGCAGCATAGATTTGATGTAAGGACAATGAGGGAACATTTACCATGAGCAGCCGTGACCTTACTTACCCTGACTGACAATGACCAATCCAAGAACGTTAAGAGCTTTAAGAGGATGACGCGATGACATTGATGTCGGCGATCACTGCGGTATGACAACGACGGCGACGATGTCCCTAAGCTGACAACGACAAAGAACATCAGGGAAGTCGGTGAGAATTGCGGAATGATAACAATATTGTTACGGTGAAGGGAAAGAAGAAGGTGACGCGAACGAGAGGAAGACGAAGACTCTGGCCGTTGCCTGAACGCCATATTTCTCGGCTTGTAAATATACATCCTTCTACACTCGTGGGCCTGCTTTCTTCCTGCAACATTTTGGTGGAAGGTGCTGGGTACAATCACGGAACTTCGCAGCGGACGTCATCTACCTGCCGCCACAATGGCAGATCAACCGACACAACCGACAACGCCTCAGCAGTCCACGCCAACGGTCATCCTCACTCATCTGCGGGACCCGGGGACATTTTGTGGCACAGATAACACCGACGTCGAGGACTGGCTTGCGATGTACGAACGAGTGTGCGACAACAACAGGTGGGATCCAACAATGATGCTAGCAAACCTGATGTTTTATCTGAAAGGAACTGCGAAGCAATGGTACGATACGCATGAAGCTGACCTAACGAGCTGGGATGTATGCAAAGGAAAAATGCGTGACCTGTTTGGCAGACCTGTCGGTCGTCAGTTGGCAGCAAAAAAAGAATTTGCATGCCGCACTCGGACGTCCACAGAATCCTATGTCGTGTACATATAGGATGTGCTGGCTTTCTGCCGCAAGGCTGATAACACCATGACCGAGGCGGACAAGATTGGTCACATACTAAAAGGTATTGCAGACGACGCCTTCAATCTCCTGATGTGTAAGGATTGTGCCACTGTGGATGCAATTGTAAAGGAGTGCCGGCGCGTCGAACAAGCGAAAGGCCGCCGCGTCCCTCAACATTTCGACAGACTGCCCAATACCGCCTCGACATCTTCGTGCGAAGACCCGCCGCGGTTCGTTCAGCCGACAGTATCAGAAGATATAACGCGTATCGTTCGCCGTGAGCTTGAGGCCATGGCTCCGGCTCCAATTCGTTCCGACTGTCGGGAAAGTGTGCCCGCTATCTCGCTTATATAAGCGGTCATTCGGGAAGAAATAGCGAGTTTGGGCATTCCATCTCTCTACTCGGTCCGCCATACGAACACCTACCAGATTTCTCCGGCCGCTCGCTCCCACACGCAAAGCTTTCCGCCACTCCGCCGCAACCCCGCTGACTGGCGCACACCGGATGACAGACCCATCTGTTTTAACTGTTCCGGTATAGGACACATCGCCCGTCATTGCCGTAATCGCTGGTCGTCATCTCCTCGGTGGTCGTCTCCGAGTCACTACCGCCAAGTACCGGACAATCGCACTTTCTCGCCCTACACGCCGCCTAGGAACATCAACGCCGACAGTGCTCCACCAAGATCCAGCCGCTCCCCGTCTCCGCAAGGCCGTCGGTCCCGTTCGCCTCTCGTTCACCGCTCTTCGTCCCCATCTGCAAGCGGTCGCTTCCCTTCCGGAAACTAGGTGGTGCAGCTCCCGGAAGTGAAGCTGCAACTCCGACCCGGCCCACAAATCCTCTGCTGACCCTGCCTACACGTGGAAACCTACTGGACACTGAAGTTGATGGTGTTCCTGTTACATCTCTCGTTGACACAGGAACGCAGCTTTCAGTTATGAGCGCTGCTCTCCGCCGAAGGCTCAAAAAGGTTCTGACGCCCGCTGTACCGGGCACTGTGCGAGTCGCCGATGGGAGTACTTCACCTGTTCTTGGAATGTGCACAGCACGTGTGACCATTGCGGGCCATTATAGCGTTGTTTTATTTATCGTCCTGGAGCACTGTCCACACGACCTAATTCTCGGCCTCGACTTCCTTTCGAAACACTCTGCCCAAATTGACTGCTCCGCAGGTGTTGTACAGCTGGATCTGCCGCTTCCTGCCGACGCAGACGCAACAACTTGTGCTTCACCCCGCTTATGTTCTGCTGAGTTTGCAAGGCTGTCTCCACAGGCGGCTATCAATGTCCTCCTGACGCCCTGTCCTCCCATACCTGATGGCGAGTACGTCGTGTCTCCGCTTACTGACTTGGTTTTGTCACGAAATATTGCCCTACCGAGCACCTTAATCCGGGTCCTCGAAAACTGCGCTCGGGTGCCCATCCTCAATTTTGGATTCTCGACGCATGTGCTGCCACACGGTGCTGCCACACGGCATTGCCTTCGTACTTATCACTCCTTTGGAAGAATTTGCGATTTCTTCTTTGGCCTCCGAATCCTTCCTGAGTACCAACGCACCTTTGTCACCCATTCCTTCGTGCTCGACGCCTGCGGACGATGTTTGTAAGATGATCGCCCCTGACCTTCCTTCCGAGCAAAGAACAGCTCTTCGTCACCTCCTGTCATCTTATCGGGATATCTTTGATTTGGACGACCGTCCACTTGGTCAGACATCTGTTGTCACGCATCGCATCAACACCGGTGACGCCAGTCCCATTCATAGGCGGCCATATCGTGTCTCCGCAACAGAAAGGGCCATAATCCAGAAAGAGGTCGACAAGATGTTGGACAAGGACATCATTGAACCTTCCAGTAGCCCGTGGGCATCACCGGTTGTCTTAGTAAAGAAAAAAGACCACTCGTGGCGCTTCTGCGTTGACTACCGTCACCTCAACAAGATAACAAAGAAGGATGTTTATCCCCTGCCTCGCATTGACGACGCTCTTGACTGCCTTCACGGATCCCAATACTTTTCATCAATTGACCTCCGCTCCGGCTATTGGCAGATTAGCGTCGACGAGATGGACTGCGAGAAAACCGCCTTCGTCACACCGGACGGTCTGTACCAATTTAAAGTCATGCCCTTTGGATTATGCAATGCCCCAGCTACATTCGAGCGCATGATGGACTCTCTGCTGTGCGGCTTGAAGTGGTCTACATGCCTCTGTTACCTCGACGATGTGATTGTCTTTTCGTCGAACTTTGAGAGCCACCTGAGGCGCCTCATGACCATACTCTCCGTGTTTCGCAGGGCTGGCCTTCAGCTAAACTCCTCCAAGTGCCATTTCGGTCGCCGTGAAATTACCATGCTCAGCCATCTCGTAAACGCCGCCGGAATTCAACCTGATCCACAGAAAGTCCACGCCGTGCGCAATTTTCCTGTACTTTGTTCAACAAACGATGTCCGTAGTTTTCTGGGCCTATGCTCTTATTTCCGGCGATTTGTGAAACAATTTGCCGACATCGCCCGCGCTCTCACTGACCTTCTTAAGAAAGATGCCTCTTTCTCTTGGGGACCACTGCAGGAGCAAGCCTTCTCTACCCTGATCGAGCGGCTTACAACCTCCCCGATTCTGTCCCACTTTGACCGTTCTGCGCCTACTGAAGTACAAACTGACGCGAGTGGTTATGGCATCGGCGCTGTCCTCGCTCAACGTCAACAGGGCCACGACCGTGTCATCGCTTACGCCAGCCGCCTTCTTTCCACGCCCGAGCGAAATTACTCCATCACTGAGCGGGAATGCCTCGCGCTCGTATAGGCGGTCGCGAAATTTCGGCCGTACCTTTTCGGTCGGAGCTTCTGCGTCGTAACCGATCATCACGCCCTCTGCTGGCTCTCCTCTTTGAAGGACCCAACCGGACGACTTGCACGTTGGGCATTGCGTCTACAAGAATATACATTTTCTGTTATGTATAAGTCAGGGCGCCTGCATAAAGACGCTGACTGCCTGTACCGCAACCCCGTGGATCAACCGGACGATACCGATGCACACTCGGCCATCAGTATTCTGTTCCTCTCCGGCTTTCTTCATATTGGCGACGAGCAACGCCAAGATCCTGTTCTTCGAACACTTATGGAACGCCTAAGCTCCTCGCCTAATGACCTGTCTCTGCGGATGTTCACCTTGCGCGATGGAACTTCATAACGTCGTAGTGTTCGTCCTGATGGCCCGGAGCTCCTCCTAGTCGTTCCAAAGCACCTTCGACTGGCCGTGCTCCAGCAACTTCACGACGCTCCTACTGCTGGACATCTGGGCATCACTCGCACTTACGACCGTCTGCTGCGCCGCTTCTTCTGACCCGGCATTTATCACTCTGTGCGCCGTTATGTCACTTCTTGCGACCTGTGTCAGCGCCGCAAGACGCCTGCTATGCCTCCTGCTGGTTTGCTTCAACCAATTGCTATCCCTACAGAGCCCTTCTTCCGTGTGGGCCTCGACCTCCTTGGCCCCTTTCCTATTTCTATGAAAGGAAACAAATGAATTGCTGTAGCAACAGATTATGCCACGAGATATGCCATTACACGGGCGATGCCAAGCAGCTGCGCTACAGATGTCGCCGACTTCCTACTATACGACGTCATCCTGCACCATGGCGCCCCCCGCCAGTTACTCACGGATCGCGGCCGCTACTTTCTCTCGAAGGTCGTCGATTATCTGCTCCGCTCCTGTTCTACAGAACACCAGCTCGCTACCGCATACCACCCTCAAACGAACGGCCTCACCGAACGACTCAACCGCACACTAACCGAAATGCTGGCCCTGTACGTTTCCGACGATCACCGCGACTAGGACGTCGCTTTACCGTACATCACTTTCGCATACAACTCGTCCCGTCACGATACTGCCGGATTCTCCCCATTTTACCTTTTGTATGGCCGCGACCCCACCTTGCCCTTCTACACGTTGCTACCTTCCGCAGTACAATCACCCAGCACTGGTTACACTCGCGATGCTATTGCCTTAGCCGCCCAGGTCCGAGAGGTCGCCCGTCATCGCCTCACAGTCTCGCAAGCTTCTCAAAAACGACGCTACGACCTTCGGCACCGAGACCACCATTTTTCACCTGGTTCCCTTGTCCTTCTCTGGACGCCTTCACGTCACGTCGGCTTGTCGGAAAAACTACTGTCCCGTTATTCTGGTCCATACCAGATCTTACGACAACTGTCCGACGTGACATACGAGATCGCCCCAGTCGGTCAGCCTTCAGTGTCTCCCAACGTCACCAGCGATGTTGTTCATGTCGCCAGGCTCAAGCCCTATGTCCCCCCATTAAGCGACGCTCCATAACCTGCACCGGGACGGAGCTCACCCCACCGGGAGGGTGATGTTACGGTGAAGGGAAAGAAGAAGGTGACGCGAATGAGAGGAAGACGAAGACTCTGGCCGTTGCCTGAACGCCATATTTCTCGGCTTGTAAATATACATCCTTCTACACTCGTGGGCCTGCTTTCTTCCTGCAACAATATTGAGGACGAATGCGTTATGACGACAGCAACGTCGCAACAATGAAGACACCGGAATGATGGCGATCGCCGGGTGGCGACAGCGGCAACAACTGCGAAAACGGCAGAAGTGAAAACTCCAGATGCAACAAGAATTCGTTCAGACATCTAATTCAGTGCAAAACCCAAACCGATTTTTTTGGTTAAACGTGCGTGTTGGCATACACATATGTTACTGGATGAAAGAATAAAGGCCGATTCGATTGCGCGGGACCTCCTTAGCGTAGGGGCTCTACAGTTTTTCATGGTAAAGTAGGGTAAGTATTTATTGTCCCGTCGTCTAACGCTCGTAACTACCGATTTCTGAACCTGTTCCTGCCCTAGCTGGTGTTTACTGAAGTGCATGGTTACCGCTAAAAAGGCGAGACATTAAGGAACACGAACTAAACGGTCAATCCTATCTCTGTTTCGTATCATTAGAAGTATACGTCTCCTCCCGATCACAGTCGTTAAGGGCAATGAATCAGACCTGGAGTCTGGAGATAATTTACGCATAAGCTTGAGGTTGTATTCTTCAAACTACAGTGATGGAAATTGCACAGCCGCACTTATGTATATCTTACATTAGTGGTAAGTTGACCCCACTCAGAACATGTACTCTCGTTTGCTATTGTAGAGTCATTTTATACAAGTGAATACGCAGTTGGGCGCAAAATTAAGTCCTACAGAATGTATACATACCAGTAGTCGTATGATGAGATTTCCCTCCGTGATGTACTGCGATAAATTACGGTGTTTACGTAACTGCGCTATAAGTAAGTTGACACAGGTGAATGCTTCTTTTTACGAGCACCGTTCTATGCCACAGGGCAAACTTTCGAATGAAAAAAAAAAGTTGGAAAGCCCGTGCTTCGAGCTCTTCGAGAATGTGTTGAAAAAGATTAACAGAAATGAGTTGTTTCTAAAGTCTTCAGCGCCATTTCGGTCACATCGTCTTATCCATAGCTTAAAAGCAAAATTTTTATCCTTATTTCAGGTTGCAAATACATTCGAACCACACCGCACCATAGTTTGCATTTAATTTACCAGAAAGCAAATGACTCATAAGCTTATTAAAAATATAGATGGCACGACATTATCCTTTGCAGCGAGTCTAAAATACTAAGGCGTGAATTTAACCTGAAAATTATCGTGGCGCAGCCCAGCACATTACGTCACAGACAAAGCCTATAGAGAATCAGGTCTCTTACGGCATTTTCTATTAGACACAAAGCTTCTATATCAATCAAAAATCCGGCATTTATGCGTCTTCATTGTTTTTTTTTTATCTGACCTTCTTATCTATTCTTATCTTCTTCCCCGTTTGCCGTTCCTCACGTTTAGGCTGAATTGCACAACGACAACACGACAACTGGGCAACGTCCGTGGTCAAAGCTCTCTACCTTTCTATCTTCATTTATCTCTCTCTACCTGGTCTGTACTTAAGTACGCGTGTGCGGTATAATAAACTGAGAAATTTAGATTTAAGGTACGTTCGTTTTAATTATTACAGAAGGCATTTTATCTTATCCTTCGCGAAAGTGAATCTCGCATGATAAACACTCGAACAAGCGAAATTAACACACTTCCCCATATTTTTTTAATCTATCTCGACAAGTCGATCATATTAAAAAGTTAAACAAACACAAGCAGAGAACTGACACCCTTAGAAATAATTTCTTTCCACGCTCAGCTTCAAAAAAGACTCGCTTACTGAACAATGTTGTGACCACTACTTGTAGCAATATCGTTTATTCCATGCTGGGGTGTATATTACGATTCTTTAAAACAACATTTCGCGCGTGTTATGTGAAGTGATATGATAGATCTTTTTTAAAGCAATACTTATACTAAGTTTTGATGCGTATGAGGTGCCTGTACATTTCTCATAATTTATATTGTTCAATGGTGTCCCCCCACCTCTCCCTCTCCCTGTAGATGCCTTTTGGAACTCAGGGTACTGCACAAAAAAATTATACCAACACTTCACTGCCTATGTGTATCACCCTCGCCTGCGACCTAGAATCCATTATGGTAAGCTCATGATGGAATGTTCAAATTCACTGGGCACTACCGGTAAAAAAAAAGAAAGAAAAATTAAAGATAACGCCACTAGCACCTGGTTACATATAATCTTCTGCGCATGGTTCGACGTTGGGTTTGAATCATCAGTACGTGCATTATTTTTACCAAGTGTCATATTTGCCCACTGCGAGAGCGCCTTCATTACATATGTTTCTTTAGGGTCGACCAGAGCAGCGCCTCCTCTATTTTTTCAATGCAAGTGCAGTCGCTCGCTCCCCAATGGGAGCCGTTGGTTAGCCTGAGTTCATTCAGCTGCCGCGATGTGACGCTACCCAGAGGGTACGACCGCTTGCGTCAGGCGTGAGAATTGCTATTGCGTTAATTGCGTTAGGAGCAGCTGTCTGAGCCACCGAGGGCGCGCCGCTGCCGTTCCGGAGGAGATGCGGTAGACGCTTCACGCGTCTCTGTCAGGATTAGTTTCTCCGACTTCCGTCGTGAGGCGCCACCCGGAGGGTACTCTCCCCCAGGACCGTAATGCAGGTGCGAACGCTAGCCGACGGGAGAGAGTAGGAAAGGGCGATCAGAGAGTGTGGTGAGGTCGCATCGGCCGCATCTGGCTGGCATTGAAAAAATGGAGCAGGCGCTGGACCAGAGTATCTTATGCCTTTGGATTGTTTTTGACAATAGCATATTTAACATGGGCCATGTTAACGCGACAGCGTTAAGGGCCACGTGTCGCAGAGAATCCTGCGTCGGAGTCGGCGGCGTTTTCCAGCTAAGTAGTATAAACTTTTATTAAAAACTACATCCAGGTCCAGTGGGTGGGTCCCTCAGTCCACGGCCCCATTGGCAATAGCGGCACGCCGGGCTTGGTCGAGAAGGGCCAATTGCTCCTGCCGCACCGTGCTGGCTAGCCACACGTCCCACTGCCTACTGTTGGAGTTTTGCCCGAAAAGGGGTGATTGGATTTCTTGTGGCCGATTCTGGCACGACCATGTGATATGGTCAAGAGATGACCGCCCCCCGCACCAAGGGCAAGTGTTGGGGTACCGGGTTGGGTGTATGTGGTGTAGTAGGAGTAGGTGTGGGTATGGACGGGTTTGTAGTCGGTGCCAGTCCCTCATTTGTGCTGAGTCCAAGAATGGATCTGGAAAGCTATACCATTGCCTTCCTCGCCTCTGTGCCTCTAAGATATCTTTTATTGTGATAGCAGATTCTACGAGAGTGCGTTCCGTCGCTCGGATGCTATATTCTCGAGCGAGGCGGTCCGCTCTCTCGTTACCCGTCATTCCTGCTTGAGCCGGACACCACGTAATAGCATGGGGTTCCATGAGATTTCTTCCTAGGATTTTCATTGCGAGTTTGGGCAGGGTGCCTGTCATCAAAAGGCGACATGCCGACTGCGAGTCGATTACTATTAAAGCAGAACGTGCACTATTTTCAGCGTCACGTATAGCCAGAGCCATTGTAATTTCAATATACGAGAAAACATAATTCTGCTACGCGGAAACTCAAACACAAATCCCTTTTCCAGCATTTCTACGATTCATACAGCGGCGCGCCTCAGTCGGTAGTTCTTGCAGGAACGCCATCCAGATGGCACTCTCCTCCTCGGCAGTTGCGCGTCGAGCCGAATGTGCAGAAAAAAGAAAGCTGCAGTTTTCGGGAAGCCTAACGAACAGTCAGAGATCTTTGAATGCCATCGCGTTCCACTCCTAAAGGCGAAGCTTAAGCGTCCTCCAAATGTTTATTGTAGATTTTGTGAAAGTTTCTATGCAGTGTATGTCACACCAGCTTTCTTTTCTTTTACGAAGATATTTTACCTATAGTCCCTGGTAGAGCCTGAAAGTGTTCGCATCTTTAACGTATTTTTATTTCTTGCGTTTTATTACGCTTACTACTCTATCATACAACATTTTAATTATCTGCGGTTTTTTCCGCTATATTTAAAAGAACTCTTATAAAACCTCAGTATAAATGTTTTTTTTTCTACTTTTCCTAAACTAATTCCGCCAACGAGTCTTCGACACGTCTGACCACTCCTTTTAGAATTTTTGACCACCAAAAATTAAAAAATTTCAATGGTTTGTAATTAACTTAAAAATTAGACAGGTCTTTTATTGTAGGAAATCACTATTACGCATATCAAGAGATGCAAATAATCAGCAAAGGTCACTTCCGCCTTATCTGTAACGCCTGAATGACATGGGTACCTTATCCATGGCATATCATATAATTTGAGAAGTATTTTCTTTCTCTGGGTTTAATAAAGGCAAATTCGGTACGAAACTGCCGTGGCAGACACGACTAAAGGCTGAGGAACTGCCTGACTTGGCCGTGCCACCCTGGAAGCAAAGCTACGACAGGATACAGTGGGAGAACGAGAAAAAAAACCTAATAAACGCAGGGTTATGCTGTACAGGTCAAAACAGAAAAGCGAGTTGATTTTACATATAAGTAATCGGTGTCCGCATGAGAGAAATGGCAGTACAAAACAAAATTGTGAAGGTTAGCACTATTACACAGCTATAGCGTACAACATGTCAACGTGTTAAGGTATGTCAAGTGTTTAAACATCGTGAGAACGTTCGTATTCTTCGGCTAGTAGTTCTCTAAAAACATAGAGTAGTTCTCTAAAAAACACTTTTTTTATTTTTTTGTCCGCGCTTTCAATGACCGCCTTTTATATAACCGCCCGATGTAACCCCCCCCCCCACCCCCTCGTTTATTTAATACGCTTAGACCACTCGATTACATGTGTGCAACATCCATACCCTGCATTATCAGTCATCTCTTTTATAGTGCGCCAGAATGACCCTGAGTAATGAAATGACCCTGAGTAGTTCTGAAGAGACTCGAGGGCTTTTCTAAGATATTGGCGATGAGTATTCCATATGGCAGACCATATTTTAGCTTAGGTCTAATTAGTATTTTCTAAGTAAACAGCGCTCGTCCGGTCATGTCTTTCTGTGTCCTCGTCAAAAAAATTAGCACTGGGTTAGTTTCCTAAGAAAGAAAAAATGAAGCTTTACGTGGTCGGGAGCATGACGCAAGTTGTGTTTGAGAAATCCTAGCGTTTTATTCGCGGTTGATATTATGTGAGAAACAAGCACGTGCCAGGTTAGGTCGTGTGACAGTGTGACGCCTAGATATATGAAAGAATCGCTGATTTCTGTGGGGACGTTAGGTACTGCAGGAAAGGGCGTTACGACTACGGGTCGAGGAAACAGATTTACACTCACACGGTTTCAGTGTCATCACCCCAAGTTCGCACCATTCCTGCACATGAGCACCATCGTCTTGAAGGGCTTGTTGGGGCAAATATTATTAGTAGTTTGATGACGCAATCGTCGGCAAACATGCGAATTTGGCAGGATACATGAAGAACTAGGTCCTGAATGTATGTTAGGAATAACAGAGATCCGAGTACCGATCGTTAGGGAGCCGCTGAAGTTAGTGGAAAGCAATGGAAGCAACTTTTGTTGTTAGCAGAAATGAATTGCATCCGATTGGTTAGAAATTCATTTATCCGGTTTAGCACGTTAGGAGCAGCAAATGTGCAGCAGAAACTTGTTTGGTATTTTTAGGAGCGTTGAGTTAATTTCGTCCGCTCAAGCAGATGAAGTCATCTTAATATTCAAATGAGATAGTTTTGCCATTAAGCGCTGACGTAGTACTTTAAACATGCTTTGGCAAAATCCAGAAAAATAGCATCAGTGTATTGGACTCAGTACAGGCTAACGTGCAATTCATGAAGGCGTGTAGCCAGTTATATCTCACATACGAAGCCCTTTCGAAAATCATGCTGTGACGGATGAAAATAGTTAATGGAATCAAGAAAGGTAATGATAATACTGTAGATGACATGTTACTTTATTTTACAAAGCATGCTTGTCTGAGCGATGGGACGATAATTTAGTGATGAATTTTTATTGCCTGATTTGTAGTTTGAAACGATCATTCCCACTTTCCAGTCATCCGGTACATTTCCAGAGGAGAGGGAGTGAGATTACAAGAGAAGCAAATGTGCAGCAGAGACTTGTTTGGTATTTTTAGGTGCGTTGAGTTAATTTCGTCTCCTCAAGCAGATGAAGTCATCTTAATATTTTCAGTGCAGGATAATATCCAATCTCCAGAGAAGGAAATTGCTGACATTGATGATTGCATGGAGGGTATGTTAAACAGAGTACCAGGTCTGTAGCACTATATACTACATGTAAAGAACACATGGTTAAACAGCCTGGCAAATTCATGAACGCTGACAGTCTCATTCTGTTGATTAATCAAGGCAATTTCAAACGTGTCGAGTGGATTGTTGTGCGCCAGTACTTTTTCGAAACATGTTCGAAACATTTGGTAGTCGAATATGGAAAAAAAAGTGTACTTTGCATCATGCATATTGTCACGTAGTAGTGACGCTTAAGAAAACAGTCGTGAAACTGCGTAGGACGAAACTGATTCTTTATTGGGTGAACCTGTGCCCACAAAAGCAAGCTACACTCGAAGCACAATAATAGCGGCGAACACAGTCGGCGATCGTCGAAATCTGATCAGCGGCCAAACGCGTCGGCTTTTACACCTGAGTCATCGAAGGTTCTAGATTAATCCCTGATGCCCGCGTGTCTTCCAGAAAGTTCTAGACAATTCGGGTCAGTCATGCAATCAGATAACATAAGCGTCGGTGAAAACAGGCAATGGAAAGAAGCATCGATAACGTTCTAGAAACTTCCGATACAGGCGCGTCCTGCGCCGAGCGATAACGTTTAACATTTGTTAGCCGGTGGAAAGCGGCCACCGGTGAAAGATAAACATGTATACGTGTCAATATCAGCAAAATAAGCAGATTTAGCGGCATAGCATTTTTTCTCTAGAGCTTATACTCGGTCCGAGCTTCGCTACGCGATAATGGTGTTTCTTCTGGTTTTCCAGGCGTTTGAGACACTCAACAAATTATGGTTTTGTCTGAGTAGCACGGAAGCTAGACGTCGAGCTCGTTCAGTCCGTTTTTCAAGACAAGCCAATTTTCATCAACGGATCGGGCATGGAATCCAGATTCAAAAGATGGAAAATAATCGAGGAGGCGTTCATTTATTGAATTGAAGTCGGCATTGCCGTAAAGGAATTTTTTTAGCGTGTCAAGCTACGTAAGCGAAGTCGAAAGTGGCGTGAATGATTCTAGATCACGTATTTCAATGAGGTACGTAACGTTTCTTAAACTGTCGGGATCAGTTGTTAGAATTAGATGCAGAATGTTAGCCGAATTCTGCTGATACGCACTCATTCAGACTATATTTGGGAAGAAGTGAAGTTACGACAAACATATATGAAGTTGGCTGCCTGTGTGTTACTTGTAGACGAGGTGTGCTCGTTGCAATCAATACTGAGAAAGTTGAAGTCTCCAAAAAATACAATACATGCATTCCGATACCAAGTCGTTAGCTTGCTCAAATTGTTATTGAGCTTGTAATGAAACTAAAGAACGCTGCGGGTGAACGATAACACACTCCTAGTAAGACAGTTCGCCTAATGGCGCGCACATTAACCTTCTCAATCGGGTCCAACGTTGATTTATCAGGATGATCACTACTGACTTACTGCTATCAGACACCTCCTCCGCGGCCTCATGCATGACCTTTCCATAAACAATAAAGCCGGGCAAGTCAGTCACAAGCTCCGTATTGCTTCCATTAGTGGTTAGCCACATTTCAGCGTAGGGTGGGCAGATTGCTGTTAGATGAATAGACGATGCTAAACACGTGTTCCTGTTTTTTACATGCACCCTGTGAAAGTGGGTCTACATCGAAGCTGTTGCCGACATTAGACAAGCACAATGCACGTTAGATCGACGACGTTAGACACGTACTACCACCACAAACGACGTACGTCACGCGCTCATGCACGTGACCGGAAGTGCCGCATACATCCTCATTCTTCTAGGCCCTCCGCCAAGCGCAAGTGCCTGATTGAACTAATTGAATTTCTGAAAGTAAATTTCGTCGGACAATTTATTAAGTACGACTTACAGAGAAGCTGCAGGCATCATAGCTTCGGATTGTAAATCGAATATAATAGAAAACAGAATTCTGTTACGCGGAAACTCAAAGACAAAGGCATTTTCCGCCTGCCGTTTGAGGTCAGTTTGAGTGCCCACGGCCGCTAGGTGGTGGTACTGTTTTTGGGTGAGCACAGAACGAACCCACGAAGAATACCGACGCACTAGAGCCTACCAGCTTGACTGTAAAACGGCGTATGTTAGTGAAAATTGCAAATAGCTTGATTTGTTCGGTGGGTTGTGCGATACTGCGGTTTCGTGGCACCGATGTGCGGTAATCGCCATTGAACTTTGTTCACCGTTTGTGCATCGTCGAAGATGTAGCATTTCTAACTACTCAACCGGTCTTTTAATCATACTGAAAAGAGTGCAGCTTTGTTGTTCGGGAAGACAATCAGTTGTTTACGCGTGTTTCGGAGACGACGAAAGAAAGCTATGCTTTAGTCTGTTTCTCTCAATTTGCGCGTGTTCGCGAGGGAAGCTTTACGGTGAGCCACCGTTAGGCGGTGGCTCACCATAACTGCGCGCGCATGATAAAGACGACGAGAGCGTTGAGCTTCAGAATAAAAAAAAAGGCGAAAGCTTGCACTACGCCACGCAAAGCTCAAGACACAGTGAAGCTGGCCGATTGATTGCGTCTCCTTGTAGTAGTTAGCTTATCTCTCTCTCTCTCTCTTTCTTTCTTTCTCTCTCTCTCTTTCCTTCTCTACTTCTTTTATTGCGATAGCAATTATATGGACACTTAAACCGGATTTCTGCCGTCGGCGTCGCCGTCGTCGTCGCCGTCCCGTCGCCGTGAGGTTCCCTATAGATAAAATCTTCGCCGCGTGCCGTATGCCCGAGCGGAAGCGTGTGGGGACGCGCGCTATCACGGAGAGCGAACGCACTCAATCTCCCACGCGCAAGCAAGGCAGCGGGAAGCCAGCGCCGGGGGGAGGGGGGGGGGGGCGCACTTCCGCTCTGCCAACAACCGCGCTCGTCGCTCGCTCGCGCCGTCTCTTATCTCCACACTGCTCTGACCTTTATGCGCCGTGCATTCGCCGCTCAGTTTCCGTTGAAGCGATAGACCGCACGTACCTTCGCCGCTGCGGCTTATCCGCTTGCTGCCAGAGTTTTGACGGTCGTTGTCTGCAGTCATTCAGTGTGATCTATTCATGTTTGTTTGTGCGCGCTCACACCACGCTTGTTCATTCAGTTAGTAATAGTCGGGCCACATTTTCCAACGCACGCTACACATGCAATGCTGCCCGGATCGGCAGTGCAGCGCTACAGGTGTGTCCCTTCGCACGCGCTGCCCACGGGAAGCGCTTCTCATCAACACCACCGTTTCACACGCGCCTTCTCGTGGTCATCGAGTCTCTCTTCATGTCGGTCTACTTACGCCGCAGCACACCTGCTTACTTAATCAGCTCATGTTTACTACAATTCATATTGCTACCAAAGCCGCTCACCTTACTTCGTATGACATTGCTGTGTTGCTATCGCATTCATTGCTTCGCGCTTCGGGCGAAACTGTGACATTTTTTCTCTCTATCTCTGCTTTCTCTTTCTTTCGATCTCTCTCTCTTTCTCGCTCTCATTTTATCTTTCTCTCTCCCCAAGGAAGTTGTGTTGCAATCGTCAGTACCATAAATCTACGTTCTGCAAGCGTAGGTTTCTGGAGGCATTGAAAGCGCAAACAGATGTTCCTAAATGGCTGTCAAGGCTGGAGCCTTTGGTGGTGCTCAGCGAATTTTAATATGACAACGTCTGGCCTCAGTGGCAATTGGGCCACTTGAGCGATCTGGCGCACAATCTATTGTTGTGTGTTCATTTGTCGTACTGTGTCGAAGGCCGGCAATAAGGAAAAAAAGAAAGTGTGTAGCGCAGTGGTTATCACGTTCGCCTTCGGACCGCGGGTACCCGGGGTTGAGTCCGGCCTTGCCAAGAACGTTCATTTTGTTTTATTTATTTATTTCTCTTGGGCGGTGAGCGCAGACGCGCCAGGATGACGTCATGGCGCATGCGCAGTAGCGCGCAGCTGGTAGGAGCTCGCCGGAGCCGCGTCTGGGTGGCGTCGCCTGGTTGCCATGGCTACGGCGCGGCAGTTTCGTGCCACACGCACAAATTACGGCTGGATTAAACAGCTTCGCTGTTAAAATGCTTCCAGCGAACGCCGGTACTGCTCGTCTCTGCCTCACCGCTATGTAACCGACAGCTTATGTTGGTCTTGTGAAAAGTCAATTTGACTAATATAAGACAACTACGTCCCGTAGAATAGCGAACGAGACGGTGAGCTATTTTTATTTCTTTCTGGTCGATGGTGACACTCCAGTGAGCATGGCAGTGACATATGATTAAGTCTTCCGACTGAGCATACCTTTTGAATGTGGTCATGTCAGGAAGGCCATAAAATATAAGATTTCTACGACGTAAGCTTTATTTCTTTAAGTACAATGAAATATATTGCGCAATTGTAGCCCCCACCCCCGCCCTCCTTGATGCCATGTTAGAACTTAAGGTACAAATATAATATAGTACGATGTTTAGCATGAACCTTAAATATTAGAGACCAAAAATAAATGCACCAAAAAGCCCAAAAATTATTAACTTAATGGCACTAACTATATCACCATTTCAAAGAGTTTTCTCATGAAATGCATTCATCTATTCAATGATGGGTTAGTGTTGAATAGGGAAAGTTCCAGTATTCCGCGGCAAGTTTAGGGCGCGCTACTCGATTGTAAGGACCCGGGACATACTGTGGTCCCGTCCCATTGGGCGGTCGTATTGTACAGTTGCTCTTGAACTTTCCTCCCCATACCTTCCACTGTCACATAGTGATGTCACATAGTGAGTGATGTTAGCGACATAATTATTTCATCATGCTGCAGTAACCCGCCACGTTGGCTTAGCGGCTGTGGCGTTGCCATGCTAAGCACGAGGTCGTGGGATAAAATCCCGGTCGCGGCGGCCGCATTTCGATATGGGCGAAATGCAAGAAAGCTTGTGTGCCGTACATTGGAGGCACGGCACACAAATCTCCTGGTGGTCAAAATTAATCTGGAGTCCCCCACTACGCAGGAGATGATAATGTAAGTATGGTTTTGGCACGTGAAACCCCATAAATCAATTCAATAATGCTCCAGTACACGATCCTGTCCTTTTATCGTACAAATATCCTCGCATTGCACATTAGATTCCCCGGCCTATATGACGCTACAGAACTAACTGCCGCCCATACGTTGCACTACGCCTACAAATTACCATCACCAGCGCGTGTTCACTGGACTGCTTGGTACATTTTGTAAGCAGCAGCTTGAAACAGCACGACACAGGACACAGCAAAAGTACAACAGAACTCAGAAGAAAACTCAGAAAAGAACTCGACGCTCTGTTTCTTTCCTTGCTATGTCCTGTGTCGCACTGTTAGAAGGTGCTGCTTAAATTATCCCTCTTACTGTATAAGTTCAAATATTGCAACAGCAAAAAAATATTGTGACGGATGTAGAATGAATTTATTTACAATGAAAGGGGCAGAGAAGACATGCGACGGTCCGAAACAGCCGATGCCCGAGAAACCTCGTGCCGCTTCTTCTTCTTCTTCTAGGGCCGTATTCTGAAACGTTCGCCTAGGCGAAATTTCTTTTTTCGCTTTCAGGCGTGCGCTGATTGGCTGTTTTAGCAAAATTGGATGAGCTGATTGGGTGGTTGAGCCCGACGTCATTCAATTTTGCTCAACCAGCCAATCAGCGCGCACGCTGATTTCGCCTAGGCGAACGTTTCAGAATACGGCCCCTATTCTCTTCCGGTGCGGCGTTACAATTTCCTCCGGGTTAGACGAAGCTCACCGAGTGAGTCAGAGTTCGCGTTGATGGTTCGGCTTCAGCCATGCGACGTGCACGACTTGCGTCTTGCTTGAACGGCGGTTATCAGCCGTCAGTTTCGCGATGACGTAGGTCACTTCACTCAAGCATCACAGAATGACGAACGGGCCCGAATACTTGCAAGAAGCTTTTGGGAAAGTGCCCTTTTCCGAACCGGCGTCCACAGCCACACGAAGTCACCGGTGGCAAATCTGACCGGCAAGTGTTGTGCGTCGTAACGAGCCTTAGCTTGAGCATGCGACGGTAGAGTTCTGAGCCGCGCAAGTCGGCGTGCTTCTTCGGCACGACACAATATCTGCGCGACAGAAGCATCTTCGTTAGGTGAAAGAGGAAGTATGGTGTCGAGAAAACTTTGAGGATGGCGAGCGTAGAGGATTAAGAAATGTGCGTATCCTGTGACTTCATGTTTGGCTGTGTTAAATGCATACGTGATGAACGGTAATACGGCATCCCAATTCTTATGATCCGCTGAAACATACATTGAAAGCATGTTGACGAGTGCACGATTGGTGCGCTCGGTTAGACCATTGGTTTTCGGATGGTAAGGCGTAGAATGGCTATATTGTGTTCCACAAAGGCGTAGTAACTCTTCCACGACGTCAGCACTGAACTGCGGGCCGCGATCACTTAGCACCACAAGGGGGGCCCCGTGGCGGAGGATAATCGAATGTAGAAGAAACACCGAAACATCTGCTGCTGTAGCTGCGACAAGTGACATTGCTTCAACATACCGTGTTGAATATTCCACGCACACGATGATCCAGCGGCAGCCGGTGGAAGACTTGGGGAAGGCACCGAGTAAATCTATACCCACTTTCTCAAAAGGTGAAGTTGGTGGTCTAACTGGTTGCAGCGTTCCTGCAGGAGCTGTAGTCGGTTGTTTGTGGCGTTGGCATACATCACAGCTGGCGACATACTGCTTCGTTGTCTCCCAAGATTGAGGCCAATAGAAACGTTGTCGGAGGCGATGGAGCGTTCTAGCGAATCCAAGGTGCCCGGATGTAAGGTCGTCGTGCATGGCCCGAAGTACCGCAAGGCGCAGGCATTCTGGCACGACGAGGAGCAGTGGAGCGCCATTGTTAGAATAATTCTTGTGGTAGAGCAGACCGTCCTGAATAACAAATGGAGTATTCCGTTCGGATCCGTGAGTCGCATTAATAATCGGTTTTAGTGAAGGGTCGCGCATTTGTTCGTTCTGGAAGACGGCGAAGTCAGGAAAGTCGGATGAGATGGCAGTTAGGTAGTCGTCGAAATCGTCATCATCAGTGCCGTTGCTCTGAGAGGGAAGACGAGATAAGCAGTCGGCATCTGTGTGGCACCGACCACTCTAGTAAGCAACGGAAAAGTTGTATTCTTGGAGCCACAAGGCCCACCGAGCCAACCGGCCAGCTGGGTCACGCAGTCCAACGAGCCAGCAGAGAGAATGATGTTTGGTAACAATCTTGAAATGGCGGCTGTATAAATATGGTCTGAACTTGTGGAAGGCGAAAACAACAGCAATAAATTCAAGTTCCGTGACTGTATAATTTCTCTCTGCTTTCGTCAGAGTACGACTTGCGTAGGCAACGACGTGTTGGCGAGCGTCGTGAAACTGGACGAGCACAGCACCAACGCCCACACCACTTGCATCAATATGCAGTTCGGTGACCGCCTCCGGAACGAAATGGCGGAGAAGTGGCCCAGAGATGAGCAAGAACTTCAGCTGCTTGAAGGCAGCCTCGCACTGAGTGGGCCATACGTAGCGAGTATCCTTGCGAAGCAGGTTAGTCAGGGGACAATCAAGCTGGGCGAAGTCTTTATAAACCTGCGAAAATAAGAACAAAGGCCCAGGAAACTTCTGAGGTCTTTCGCTGGCTTCGGCTGCATAAAGTTGCGAACAGCAGAAATCTTTTTGGGGGTCTGGCCGTATACCGTCCTTGTCGACGAGGTATCCCAGCACAAGGGCTTGACGCTCACCAAAATGGCTCTTCTTAGAGTTTAAAGTAAGGCCAGCCTGTTGGATGCTGGCTTTGCTTGTGGAATGTTCGGCCGAAAATAATCACATCGTCTAAATAACACATGCAGATCTCCCATTTGAGACTGCGGAGGATGGAGTCCATAAACCGCTCGAAGGTTGCTGGGGCATTACATAAACCAAATGGCATGACGTTGAGCTGAAAGAGTCCATCAGGCGTCCCAAAAGCGCTCTTTTCTCGGTCAGACGGGTGCATCGGTATTTGCCAGTACCCGGACCGGAGGTCAACCGACGAAAAGTACGAGGCGGAGTGAAGGCAGTCTACAGCATCATCGATTCGCGGTAAGGGATACACGTCTTTCTTTGTGACGGGATTCAGGCGGCTTTCATCGACACAAAATCTCCAGGAGTGGTCTTTCCTTATTGCGATAGCAATTATATGGACACTCCAAAGCATATTTCTGCCGTCGGCGTCGCCGCCGTCGTTGCCGTCGCCGTGAGGTTCCGTATGACGTCAATAGAGATGAAATCTTCGCCGCGCGCCGCCGAACGCTGTATGTGCGAATGAAAGGGCGCGAGGGACGCGCGCTTTCACGGAGAGTGAACGCACGGCGGAGAACAAGCGCGCGTTCTGTGCTCCCGTAAGGGCTGCAGAAGTAGGCGTCTCTTTCCTCCTTTACAATCACCATATATGTAGAGCAAACGCACCTTCTTCTGACGCACGAAAGGCCGTGGGGGGGGGGGGGGAGGGGGAGGGAAGGGAGGCGACGTTTAGCTGCGGCACCAAGTGCCTATTTATATTAGAGGCTCTGGCAACAGTCACCAACGCCACACGCATTTCGTGCGAACGCGGGCAAAACGCCGACGGCGTCGACAACAGTTCTGCGTGTTGCCGGTGCTGCTGCATGTCCAAGTTTATACAGCTGATAAAGCTACTATCATTACTCCGTATAGCTCTCTACAAATTTGCTATCGCAATTGATGCTTCGCCTTTCAGGTGAAACTGCGACGACTTTTTTCACTAGTATAACAGGAGCTGCCCAAGGACTGCAAGACTCGTGAATAACGCCTTTCTGCAGCATGTAGTCGACCTGTTCGGCGATCACTTTTCTTTCCGTTGGAGATACGCGATAGGGTTTCTGGCGTATCGCAGTCGCTTGCGCAGTGTTTATGCGATGATGCATGCGGGATTACGGCAACATCCGAGAACGCTCGCCTTGAGCAAAATCAAATACTGACGTGTGGCAGGCAAGCACTTGTAAGAGTACATCTTGCTCGGAAGACGGCAACGACTTGTTGATCATACGTCGCAAATAGAGATGCAAAATTACCGGAAATTTTGAGCAATTGGAAAAAAACCTGTTTTTTCTTTCACGTTTTCTTCCGAAATTTCGGAAAAAATGGAAAAGAACCAATTTTTTTGAGCATACGGTCAATAGTTTATTGCCAAATGCCAAAACTCTCGTTATGGAAATAACACAAGTGAAATGCTTTCTGCGTTTTCACAAACGAATGCAGAGTTTAACAAATCGAAAACAAGCCAGAAGCGTCACCGCCAACCCCTTCAGTTCTCTGTGAACGGGTGCGGCTTCGTAGAATTGTTACGGCAGTTCGAGCACCGAATGCTGAAATGTCTCTTCTGTGGCTATTTCGTCGTGGCTTCGACTATGGAAACGGATCAAGACGTCTCCCCGACCGTGAAGTGCATCCACACGTCGGAAATTGGCCGTACCATTGCAAAATCTGCTTCCACACGGCTTCATATGCGAACTTCCGCCAGAGCTAGGTTGCACAAGTGCACGAGGGAAAGTCAAAATTGAACAATAACGTGCACCAAAACATGAAAAACCGCACCCGAATGACGAAGCCACGCTGACGCTGGAGCTGACATTATGTGATATCGATGGCGAGTGGTCAGCCGTCGTTTGGTGTTACGGCATCATGTGCGACGTTTCGGTTTCGCGTTCTGCGTTTCGCTTTCCCGTTAAACGCTGGGTGCTGCCTAAGTGTGTTTTTCCCCGCGGAAATTTTGGCCAATTTTTCCAACTGCGCCGAAAAAAAACGGAAAAAACCTGTTTTTTCCCGGAATTTTCCCGTTTTTTTCCGCACTTCACATCTCTAGTCGCAAGTCATCGGAATAGTTCGGCAATGGACGACGGATGTCTGAAGACGCTGCAACTGTTCGTACATCAATTGTGACTTGCTCCTCAAATGTTCCCAATTTAAGTCCGGCAGGCATGGCAACAAGCTCAATAGAAGCACTGACTGTCCACAAGAAAGCACGCCCGTTGATGGCTTGAACAACAGATAGAGGGACCAACACATTCTTCTTAAGCGCGTTGTTGTGGTCTGGCGCGACAAGATCACTGCATGATCCCATCCGGACACGTGAAGAACACACGGGAACAAACATGGCTGTGCGACCAGGCAGGAACACATCTTGAGACAGCGAAAACACGCCGCCTTGATCAGTCTGCAAATCATCAAGTATGGCGCTTGGTAACATGCTCCGTAATAAAATCTCTCCAGTCCCCCACTCAAGGGTAGCACTGCATCCACGTAAGAAATGTATGCCTAAAATAACATCATGAGTTGCGTGGAGCAACATAGTGAACTCGGCTCTAAAACTCTGTCCCCCAATTGCAACCAAAACCGAACAAACACCAACAGGAAGCAACATTTCACCTCCAACTCCACGAAAAGTTTCTTTGCGATCCCACGTGAACATAACTTTCTGTCCTAAGCGATTTTTGAAACGGAGGCTCCTAACAGAAATAGCGGCACCAGTATCGACAAGAGCAGTAGTTTGTACACCGTCTATACATACACACACCTTGTTCTTCAGCATCACAACAGACGGAGGAATTGGCGAGACTGAACGTCCCGCGACCGCACCTCCATCGACCGCACCAGCTAGTTTCCCAGCTGCGGCGGGGAAGGCGACCGATGACGGCGCGGGGATGGCGAACGGCGCAGTCGGGTCGGTGGCGGTGTAAGGCTGCGCTCGGAGACAGGGGACTCATCGCGCGATTGTTATGACCACTGTTGTCGCAGAGGATGGACTCCGAATTGCGCAGACGCGTCTTCGTGCTCACGAGCTGGGTACGCCGAAAAACGTGGCGCTCGCTGCGGGCGGCGGCGACAATAGCGCGCAATATGTCCTCGGGCACCGCAGGCGTAGCAGACAGGGAGGTCGCGGTTGGAGCTAAATGGAGCAGGTACGTGTGGCGCCGGGTATGATTCCGCAAGAGCATGTCGTGGCATCGAGTATTTCGCAGGAACACGTTGAGATGTTGGGTAGTACTCTGCAGTATCATGACGGATTGGTGAGGACTGGCGGCGACTGAGATTCGCCGGGAGGGACCGAAAGCTCGTGTTGTTTAGTGTGGTTCTTCCGATGGCGGTCGGCGCTCAATGCGACGTTCTCGCGACCAAGATGGCGGTGTATCAGGAAAGCACTCGTCAAACGCGCACTGATAACCAGCGTCTACTCCCTGAAGTCGTGCTAGCTCATATTGAACCACTCGACGCACGATCGAGACGATGTCCTCGCAGGCAGCGACGTCCATACTGGCAACGGTGGTGACGTTGTCCAAGCGCCCGAACTTCGGTAAGATCCTGCGGGTCTTCAGAGCTTCGAACGCGCGACATTGCTGTCGGAATTCGGAAGGAGTGTTCAGGTTTTCTTTTGTGATAAGAAAATTGTACGTCTTCGGTGATGCCTTTTAACAGATGTCCCACTTTGTCTTCATCGGACATACTCGCGTGGACAATTCCACATAGCTTTAATATTTCTTCAATGTACGTTGTACACGTTTCGCCAGGCAATTGCGCTCTGCGCTAGAGCGTGTGTTCCACTTTCTTCTTTTTGGAATTCGAGTCGCCAAAGCAGGCTTTCAGTTCCTGGACAAAAGTTTCCCAAGTATTCAGCACATGTTCATGATTGTCAAACCAAAGTAGAGCGGTACCGGGGACAAAAAATGCAACGTTCACAAGCTGCGCGGTCGTGCTCCACCCGTTGTGGCGGCTTACTCTTTCATATATATATAGTGCCTCAGCCAGTCATCCACGTCTTCATCTGTTTTACCGGAGAATAGGCGTGGTTCCGGCGTCCAGTAGCTCGGTTGCCTTGGTCTCAGGCTGGCTTGATTGATGCCCTTTTCGGCGCTGTTCATTGACCGGCCTGCTTGGGCGTCGGCCATGCTTGTTCGCTCTGGTGGTAGTCCGGCCAGGAGTCTGCTTCTGCGAAGATCTGGTAGGACTGGGTGGTCCATGGCATCCAGTACCTCGCAACTCCACCACTTGTGATGGATGTAGATGGATTTATTTACAATGAAAGGGGCAGAGAAGACATGGGACGGTCCGAAACAGCCGATGCCCGAGAAACCTCGCGCCGCTTCTTCTTCTTCTTCTATTCTCTTCCGGTGCGGCGTTACAATATCAAAAGAGTAGACTGTTGAGATTGTTGGTTCATGATGGAAAACTTGACAATTATCAGGAGAAAATGTGGACAAAAACATTTCAGGACATTAGGTTAATAACATAAAGACTTCCAGAAACAGCAACCTGCAAAAAAATGACTGCGGCTTCTCTAGCGTTAAGGGAAGCAACTCCACTTTTTCTAACAATTTCGAAGAGTCACTGTACATAGGCATGTGACGGCGAAGTCATCAAAACTGTTTCTGGAAGTCAAACCATAAATTAGGTGTGCACGCTGCAATTTGAGCGCGAATTTTTACGAATCTTTTCTGCATATATGAACTGTTTATCCATGCAGTTAGCTTTGATTAGTTAGTTTGCGGATACTTTATTTTCCTTCATTTTGGGAGTACCATCCGAAGTTCTATTTTAACTCAATTTTAGAACGTTCAGCAATTGCTTGCGGGTTTTCTGGTCGTATAAAAATGGCGAAAAAAAGCCCTCAGGTGGTCTCTGTTTTCTTTTTTTCTTATAAGTACGCGTGGAAGCAAACCATATGCGGTTTTCAAGAATAATTGCTTTCTGCGGGAAAGTGCTTCCAGAGGTTTTTCCAAAGCGATTTATCTCTCCTTGAACTATTCTTAATCCTGTCTCACGTTCAGTACGCCAACTAAACATTTTTCTTTCATTTTTTTCAGGTTCATAAATTAGTTTCTAACGGAGGGCTTCATACGACTTTTTATAGAAAGCTGAAGTTCCTAGGAAGGAAAGTTTGAACACAGCGAAATTAAGAACGACAAGGAAAGGCCCGGAGGCTAATCAGGTTGCTCCGAGTTTTTCATATTCTGGGGCTTTATGTGCCAAAACTACGACCTGATTATGATGAACGCCGTTGTGGTGGATGAGTACACTTCTAAAGAATGCACTGAGAAGAAAGCGATGACACACGAATCAAGTTCATCTGATGGTCGAGGCTTGCAATACTTGTAATTACGACAAACTTTTGTAAGCCGCCGTGGATTATCCTTCATAAATAATTGTCATGTCTAAAGCCTTCGTCCTGCAGTGGACATAAGTATAGGTTAATCATGATGATGATGATGATGATGTCTGAAGCGCCATCTTTCGAGAGTGCACACATGTGACCGCAGCTCATGTGTTGGCACTTGTGAGTCCGTGAACCATGACAAGCTATGAAACATCTTGAGTACGATTTAGATCTCTCTTTTCTGCAAGGCTACGACGTTAGTTCGTAGTCGACGTTTGTGTTGTTCTTTTGATTTGGCCTGTCTGTGTGTGTTTTCGGCGCCTGCTTTTTAAACTTCTGATAATTTTTCAAGTCTGCAAACTCTGACTTTTTTAAATGTATATAGTTATAAGGTGCTTCATCAGAGGAGCATTCCGTGCAAAGATTGAAGAGCAAAGATTGCAAAATAAAAGGCTGACATGATTGTATTTATGAGTACACACTATTCGTGGCAATTCAACCATGAGACCATCTTGAAAGGAAGGTTATGAACGTGCTTATTTTATATTTATTCGTTTATTTCAGTATCCCCACCTCTGACCATCACCCCTATTTAGGCCATGACATCGTTCTTGTTGTTAAAGTTCATTCTCTTTTGTCAAATGCAACTGAGCTCATAAGAAACATCGCATTTATTGACTCTGTTCTTGTTCGAATTGCCCGCCGAGTTTGAACGATGTAGCGCCATCTCAAACGCACTACAATGTGTTAACGCATAGTCGTAAATTGCTGTTATGTCACAGTGTTTCAGTTATCTTTATTGCTGTTATATCACAGTTATGTTATCTTCCTTTTTACACATGCAACAGTTTTCTGGGAAGTACTACTTGTATATCTATTCCATTCCATTCCATCTCCGCGATACAGTGAAATAAAACCTTTACAGCGCTGTTGTTCAGATTGATAAGATAAAATCAAATAAATTTTATTCATATTGTTCCGGCACAGCTAAGAGTGGCGACAAAGTCAGAAGACGATTTGACGTCTCGAGGTGAAATCTGTCTTGACAGCCATCTTGTTTATACATCGTTGCCTTTCTTGTCAATATTGTAAAATACATATTTATATGTGACGTCTGCAACGTAACAAGATTTATCAGATTTACTTTATCAATTATGGAATTTTGGGGTATTTCAACAGTCTATTATTATTTTTTTCAGTCAATCACGCCCATCACCAGCGTATACGGCTCTTGTGGAGCCCCAGACGCTGGTGTATGTTTCAGAAGTTTGTGGAAGCATTTCCGTGTTTGAAACAGCGTTATTGTTTATGCTCACTTAGTGCAATAAACTTACAAAATGAAATTGACAAAGACAGGCACCAAAGAAAAACTGTCGAGGACACCTCCTCTTGAAACCCATAGCGCTTTATGAGGGGTGTACGTCTAGAGCGAGTGCAGCAGTGGGGGTGTCAGATTGGATATTGTGTATATCCGTATGAGCACATCAGCATACATTCCCGGCATAGGTTCCCTGTGCGCTTCACATCTAAACGTTTTCCGGTTCTCATACTTAATGGTCCCTGCAATCTGCGGAATAGAATTAACATAACGTTCGCCAGCGTCTCACAGAACAACTGGTCTCTTGGAGAAAGCAAACGGATAAAGTGGAAGGAGACGATGGAAGAGTGACCGAAAGCTTCGTGCGATTTCTCGAACACGCTTCCACATTATCTGCATGACGCCGTCAAACATGCCAAACGGGAGAGCGACAGGTAGGTAACAGGACGGATCAAGCGAAAAGAACCGTGCGAGAAAGTACATCTGGCGTCAATGACGTAACTATTGTTCGCGACTAGGAAAGTAGCAGAAAGTGTTCGCTGATTGGAAACTAACACTTGCAAGAGAAAAGGATAAAACAAATAAATGCGCACAGTGCAAGGATGGAGGAGGGAGATTGGAAAGGAGGTTAATGTGGTCTTCATAATTGCCTCATTAGCTGGGACCACCTAATTACAACCCACGCAGGCACTACAGCAAAACAAATGAACCAAGCTGCTCGGTCTTTCCAGAAAGCTCTGGCAAGGATGTGGAATGGCTAGTGCATAAAGGCTTCAGATGCGAAGGAAATCGAAAGCGTACAATGATGGTAATTTCAAAGTACGGGGAGCGCAAGAGCCGATGCTCGGAACACGATTAGCAGGCGAGGGGCGTTCGCCACGCCTGCGTTTTTTTTTTTTTCTTTTTTGGCAGGGACGTCGCGTGTGCTTGGCCGAGCCGTTAGTGGAAGCGTCTCGCGTTGAAGGCTTAATCGAGTCCCACAGGGTGGACGGAGCAAGCAAAGGCCAAATGGGAGGACGGACGCTCGTTTCTCTTCCTTGCATTGATGCCAGTGGCCGCTTCCCTAAAATGACAGGAGAGGGGCGGAATTACAGATATCTGATGCGGGACCCGCTGCGACCAAGACGATGGCATATTTTCTTTCCGCCTTATTGTTGAATTTATTTCTTTACTGCGTAGGCAGCCGTGGCCTCATTGTTCGCATCAATATTTGCCTAATACGACCGTGCGTCCGTTCCGTTATGCTGCGCTGCAGTGCTGTATTTTGCGCATGAAAAAATGTATATAACATAAGCAATATTTACATGTCATAGACAGAAGACATCACAGCTGAAGGCTAAAAAAAGACTGCTTAGGTTTTTAAAATCAACGGGGTTGTACAAGCTGCTGTGACAGTGATGTCACGTACCACGCAAGAGTGACGGACTGTGACTGACGATGTGTGTGCTGTGCTATGTGCTATCTCTCTCTCTCCTCCCCATCTTTCATTCCCCTTCATCCCGCTCCCATGTTTAGGGTAGCAAACCGGTTGTGCTAAACTGCTTAACTTCCCTGCCTTTCCTTCGCCACCCTTTCCTTCCTTCCTTTGCGCGCATCCCTTCCGTTATGCCATATCTTGCGTCGTCGTGCCGTCGCCCTCACGTCTTTCTAGTGACACCACCGTGGCTACCGCCGTTGTCATCGTGTCACTGTTGTGCCGATGTCATCGTCCTTGTATACAGATTGAGGATGCATGCCGAAATATTGCACACAATTGAGGGCATTGACATCAAGACCCGCTATCACTCTATACGTGTGTACAGACTACGTTTGACGTAAAGCGGCAGCCACATGCGCACGATATTCAAGCGCCGCGACAGGCACAGCCTGTTGTGCTGTCGCGTCGTGGCGTAGAGCAACCACATGGACGCGACATTGCGAAAAAAGCAGCCAGAAATTTACATTGTTGTTACATGTTACATCTTACTTGCGTTACATGTGGTTATGGCTTAATGCTTCTTCAAGGGTGTGCGAATAAAAAATTTTGAGGCTGAGTGAAATACGAATGTAATCGAATTGAATATCAAATACTGAACGAAATTTTTCAATGCTAAAATAATAAAAGACATCAGAATGCACAACATTAGCAAGTACTACACTGCCCATCACGCTTTACGTTACAAAGAACGATTTATCAAAAACTTGAACGCATCAACAAATAAGCAGGACTGTTCCGAGAACGCGTTGTAATGCGATATCATAATGAACTATTTAAAGGCAGTCTTCCGAGCCCGTTAGCCCGGTGCATGTCCCCAAAAGACTAAAACGGAAATGCACGTTGACTGCAGTGAAAGCAGATAGAAAAGGCACTTTCTCTGTAGACGAAATACTACTTGCAGATATATTGTGCCACCATTACATCTGATAATGTTGCAATTAAGCGTATTCATGTTTTCGCGAGAAAAGCACACAGTTGCAACTTCAATAAATAGTACGAAACAATATCTATTGCCCAATGTCATGTCTGAGCGGAATTTGAGTGCGAATAATTGGAAAAGCAAGGTAGCTCTTGTGGAGCACCAATGTAGCTCTGGAATCTTTAGGAAATATCTACAACGATTCCACAGCTATCTTGGTTCTGCACAAGAAAAGAAGTTACCTATCAAGAAAGGGGTCAGGCAAGGAGACAGGATCTCTCCCATGCTATTCACTGCATGCTTAGATGAAGTATTCAAGCTCTTAGACTGGGAATGATTAGGAGCGAGGATCAACGGCGAATATTTCAGCAACCTTCACTTTTCAGATGACTGTCCTGTTCAGCAACGCTGGATATGATTTGCAACAAATTATTGAAGACCTTAAACGCGAAACAGCAAGAGTATGGATGAAGGTTAATATACAGAAGACATAGGTTATGTTCATTAGCCTGGCAAGGAAACACTTCATGATCGCTAGTCAGGCTCTAGAGTCCGTACAGGAGTACGTTTATCAAGGTCAATTACTCACAGGTGGTCTTTACAATGAGAAAAAAATTTACAGAATAAAAATTGTTTGTAGTGTAGACAGCAGGCATTAGCAAATCCTGACGGAAAGCTTACCACTATGGTTGAAGAGGAAAGTGTACAATCATTGTATTCGGCCGCTGCTAACAAATGAAAACCATGAAAGGAAAAATGTTAGGCGTAGCGTTAAAAGACAGACAGAGAGCGATGTGGATCCGACAGCAAGCGGGCATAGCGGATATTGTAAAATTAAGAGAAAGAAATGGAGCTGGTCTGGCCATGTAATTTGTAGGGTGGATGACCGGTGGACCATTAGAGTTACAGAATGGGTGCCAAGGGAAGGGAAGCGCAGTCGAGGACTGCAGAAAATTAGGTGGGGTGATGAAATTAGGAAGCTTGGAGGTCCAAGTAGAGATCAGCTAGCGCAAGAAGGGGGATATTGGAGTTCGCTGTGAGGAGGCCTTAGTCCTGCAGTGGACATAAATAAGACAGCGCCTACGGCTGCTTGCGCATGGCCGTGGCGCACACTTTGGAGGCACATTGTATCGCGAAGCGAATATTCATCACTGCACACTTCAGCGAGGCTTTTGCTGGTTGTAAAGCAAATCACCAGACCGTTGCATATTGCACAAGGACAATCATTTCAATTATTGGGTTTCGCGTATCAGAACCACGATCTCTTTACGAAGCGCGTTGTAGTGGGGTACAGCGGGCGAACAGCGGGTACAGGGGTTGACAATGGTCGTATCAAGGCACGAAAATCTGAGGACAGCCGAGTTCACGTCATCACGAACATGCAGGACCTTTGTGTTATTAGGGAATAGTCACTGGCCATCAACCAAACGACGGTTATCAAGCACTAACATGGCAATCAACGATTATGTGTCCCTCGATCAATTAGGCGCACTGTTTTCGATGTATAGAAATAGCACGAAGTTAATTCACTTTAATGCTCAATCAGCACGTAATAAGGAAGATCAAATAAGCGCTCTCTTTACAACTCTTGCTTCTGATCCTGAATATCTTATGATAACTGAAACATGGTACCGGAATGAAACTGAAGTTTTGAAGATACCTGGCTATGCAACTTATTTTTTGAACCTGCTCAACGAAAACAGGCGGTGGAGTGCTGCTAATGACGAGGAATTCCTTAAAATGTTCTTTGATTCTAGAATTTTCTCGCATAACTGACGATTATGAAGTTCTGACTGTACGAAGTGATCGTTATGTTATTGGTGTTTTATATCGCCCTCCTAGCGGCAATAAGTCAAATTTCCTAGAATTCTTGGATTAATACCTATGTTGGGCTGGTGACACTGGTTGTAAGCTAGTCCTTGCAGGCGATTTGAATATCGATCTTGCTAGATTGTCGCAGGCGCAGCTTGAGCTATGTCATATAATTGAATCCAATGGCTTTGCCAATGTTATCACCACCCCAACTCGCATTGAAAAAAACAACGCAACTTTACTCGACGTGTTCATCGCTAACGTAGAAGCTAAGAATTCTTTATCTGGCGTATTGAGCGTGCCCATTAGTGACCATCTTCCCATATTTATGATGATAAACGAAACAGTGTGTCATCAACAGTTGCAACAAAAACAAGCAGTGGTTATTCAACACATTAATGAGCACACATTGGCTGAATTTCGCAATCAGATATCATTGACTGATTGGTCAGACGTTATTCGTGAGCAGGAACCCGATCATGCCTATAATTCTTTCCACGAAAACTAACAAGAGTTTACAAGAACTACTTTCCGTACAAAGAACTGAAGCCTGCGCGCAGAGCTAAGAAACCTTGGGTTACTAAATCTTGCATCAAGGAAATAAAACGTAAAAATAAATTATTCGAACTATTTTTGGAAAATAAAAATGAAGACACGCTAAAACGTTTCAAAGACCAAAGAAACAAAGTTAACAGTATGCTGCATCACGAAAAGCGAAAGTATCTAAGCAGCACTTTCAACAATGACGTAATGAATAAATCGGAGTTAGCTTGGTCAAGGCTAAATGAGTTTCTTGGCCGTAACGGTAACAACTTCAGGCCCACTGAGCTTGTGGTAGATGGTGACACTATTCGCAATGCTGATTTAGCGAACGTTTTCAATGATTATTTTGTGTCCTTAACAAAGCAAGCGCACAATCCAGCTTGTACTACATATTTATCGGACAGTACCCCTGAGAGCGCGTTTTTGGCGCCGACAGCAGCCAGCGAAATTGCGCACGCTTTCTCGTCTGTAAAAAACAGCACATGCTGCGACGCATAAGATATCCAGATTAAACCCATTAAACACGTGTTGGATCTCATTGCTGATTTATTGGAACATATCTTCAACCTCATTTTTTCAACTGGAATCTTTCCACAAAAACTACAAGTGGCGAAAGTAATAGTGTTGTACAAGGGAGGAGATAAGAATTCACTAAGCAATTACAGGCCTATATCTATATTGCCAGTGATATCGAAAGGTTTAGAAAAACTGGTTCAGAAACGTATGACTTCTTTTTTAGATAAGCACCATATCATCACTTCTTCGCAGTTTGGTTTCACTAAAGGCCGCACTACTGAGCATGCTCTCCTAGAGCAGAAGGAATTCATATTAGATGCTTTTGAACGCGAACTGCACATAATCGGTATCTTTATAGATTACTCAAAGGCTTTCGAAACCATAAATCATGTTACACTTTTACAGAAATGCAATCATTACGGCTTCCGAGGTGTCTTTCTAAAATTAATTGAATCTTACTTAAAGTATCGGCAGCAGGTGGTGGTCATCAACAATCACATCTCCAATTTACAAGCAATTTCAGCAGGCGTGCCCCAAGGTAGTATCCTGGGACCCATTTTATTCTGCATATATATAAATGATATTGTAAACATTGACGCCTCTGTAAAGTGTGTTATATATGCGGACGACACAACCTTACTTCTCACTGCGCAACACTATAAAGATCTGATCAATGACGCGAACCAGGTATTATTAAAGTTAGCTTCTTGGACATGCATTATTTCTTTAAAATTAAACACTTCGAAAACTAAAGCTGTTTACTTTAGGCCTAGAAATAAACCTTCCCCCTTGCATGCACCGTTAATGCTGGGCACCTCGGAACTTCAGATAGTACCACGTATTAAATGTCTGGGTGTAATTTTCGATGAGCATATGTCATGGAATGCACATATTGAAAAACTGTCTTCGAGTGTGTCCAGGATAACCGGAATTTTGTCTAGGGTGCGTTTCCTGCTTCCTAAAAAAGTTAAGCTTCTCATCTATAACTCCTTGTTTTTATCGCACATAAACTACTGCCATCTGGTTTGGGGTACGACAACTTTAACGAACATTCACAAATTGCATGTAATACAGAAAAGGGCAGTTCGCGCCATTGCACATGTTCCGTATGGAAGTCACACTTCTCCGCTCTTTGATGAAATGAACCTACTAACCCTACCAGATTACTACTACACAAGTCTTATGAAACGCTACCACACAGGCCTAAAAAGTGATAACTTTTTGGGCACACTTGCTCGAATAAACCAGCGGACCCTTTTTTACAACACTCGTCATGTTCACACGTGGTTTCTTCCACGCACGCGCACTAAATATGGCAAAGAAATGCTGCGCTTTCTCTTGCCGTTTTACCTAAATCAAATAACAATATGAAAATCTTGCTAGAAATACTTTTCTGGCTTACATATCGTTTAATATTTGTGTTTTTCGTTTGCATGGTTTCCTTGCTTTTTTATGTGATTATCGAAACAATGTTGACACATTTTCTTGCCACTTTATACCTCTCGGTTTCACTTGCATTGCTTTTGGTAAGTGTATGTATGTGCATGTGTATGTGTGTGTATGTATATATATATATGTATATATATGTATATATATATATATATATATATATATATATATGTGCAGTCTGGTTAGAGTCATAAATTAACGTCATTTTGTTGTCTGATTTCTGTTATATGATTACTAACGATGTCACTCAGGTTTTGGCAAATTCTAAATTCAGTGGCTGCTTGTGTATTTTCGCTTAAAAAAGAATTTCACTGAGCTCTTTCTGTTTATGTTCGATGAAATTCGAACTAAATGTGTATGTTGTTTTCACTCTGTACATTGCTTTATTGACCTGTACGCGTGCCTATCCCTGCCATTTTGTACGGGGTCGTGGTCCTAGTCAAGCCCGTGAAGAGGCTTTTTGACCCCGGCCCCCAGCATCCCAAATTATGGAATGTTGGAATGAATAAAGTTTCAAAAGTTTCAACTTTGACCACCTGCGGTCGTTTAACGTGCACCTAAATTTCAGTACCTTTGCATTTCGCCCCCCATCTAAATGCGGCCTCCATGGTCCGAATCACACCTGCGAACTCGAGTTCAGCAGCGCCGTGCTGTGGCCACTGGGCTACCACGACGAGTTTTTGAAGAGAAGCACGAAGAGAGCGTGACGATGCGGCTTTTGGGGTATAGGGAAAAAAGTGAACAAAGAGTTATCCGAAATATGCAGATTCAACGCAAATGTAGGAACATATGTGAAGCAAAGCGTTCGTCATGTGATTCTAAATAAATCCTATAAAAATATGCCGATGCTATGTGGTTATTATGGAACTCACTACCATTTGTTTAAAAATTATTCACACTACATTTATTTATTACCGAATTCAAAAAGGGCGTTTTGAACCAACCGAGAATTACATAACAATTTTTTACATGCCGCATAATGTGTGCGTTTGCATTTTCATTGGTAAATACTGCAGTTTATATCATGCTTATTATTCACGTATGAAACGGTTCAAACAAGCCCATTTTCTGTTCAAATTATTCATATTTCGCTACGTTGGTTAAATGTTTTTAATTCGTGTTCTACTGTTTTTATAATTATTGCCTTTCTTATTTGTTTTTATAGTAGCATTTATTGCTATCATTGCGATCACTAAGTTTACTTTTTCTTTCGTGTATACCATGTACAGTGGGTCCCAATTCAGTCTCTGACTCCGGGACCTCCTCCAGTATAATAACATTACGAACACGATGTTCTAATAACATCGTGTGTCGTAATAAAATTTGATTCTGATTCTGATACGCATGTTTGAATCTGTGTGCAGCGGTCAAGCAAATGCTTTAAATCTAATGGCGATGCATACAATCTTGGTTACTTTTCTAATAGAAAGTGTAATCTTGTGAAATGTTTCTGTATCCACCAAAAAGTTCAAAGGTTTATCCATCACACAGGTTTATTTATGTGCAACCATTTTTATGCTCATGCCCTACTCTGCTCAAAACCTAAGCCAAAATACAAGCATCAAATCAGGCAGCTGCACAGTGTGAGACGTGTAAGCAGTGACGTCACAATGACGAAGGCCATGTACGATGCTTGTCGAGGGAAGAATGGTGATGACAGGTGTACGACACGTATCAAGCCACATTTATGTTTTCCGTACCTCTTTTGTCGTAGTGAGACATATTCATAATACAAGACTGGCCACGGACGGGCATAGCCGCAGCGGTACATACTGAATGGCTAAATCAAATAAATCAAAGAATGTGGAAAGTGTATCATATTATAGCCCGAGCGGTGTGCTTTGCCAATATCTGTGAGCTGGCAGTATCTCTTCGTGTTTTACGTAGGAAACTTAGAGGGACATAGCAATCCTGGACGAGTGGCCAAGAACTCATTAGGAAATACTGAGTGGATATAATGTAAATCAAAGAATCCGGTAAATCTAATTCGCCATCCCATTAGCAGACAACTGTGTTTTAGCGATACGTGAGAGCCAAAGTTATATCTCCAGTTTTTATGTCGGAAGTTATTTTGTTGTTACCCAGACAGAGAGAGAGATTTTTATTTGCAGAAAGGCAGAGAGGCCGGCCTGAGCGATAGTTTGCTCTGGCCTGCTACTCTACACTAAGGAAGGGGGGCGGGGGGCGGGGGGGTACGAAAAAGAGCGATGTATGATGATGATAAGATACGGAGGTGCGTATGTACATGTCCATCCCGTTGGGGTAATTCTAGAGTCGTGCGTCGAGTCCAGTGGCTTGAAGAACGGCTATAGTCGCTCCGATGACACCAGCCGCGCTGCTGGCGTCAGGCTAAGGACCTAATACAATCTCATCAGATATTGGTCGTTTAGTAACTCGTTCAATAGTAGAAATAAGGGTTTGCCGTTCTCGCGCGTACGCTGGGCATGAGAAAATTATATGCTCAAGTGTTTCTGACGCCTGGCAGTGATCGCAGTTGGGACCAGTGTCACTGCAGCCGATGATATGCGTATAACGCCTCGTGAGTGCACCAAGACGAATTCGGTGTATCATACTCGTTATACTCCTCCTCAGTGTATGAGGCATGGGGAAGTTCATTTCTGGGTCCCATTTGTGCAGTCGCCTGTGTCGTAGATCTGGATTGGTCCAATGCTCAAGTGTAGAGTTTTGCCTAACGCACCGAAGCAGGGCATTCGTGTCTGTTCGTGAGAACGCAATGCTTACTTCAGGCGCATTATTTACAGCTATTTTAGCTTCAGCGTCTGCTATCCTATTTCCTATCACGCCACAGTGTGCAGGTATTCAGTGAGAGGTAACAAAATAGAGCTAGGCATACGTGGCCAACCAATGTTTATATAACTCACTTGTGGTCTTCTTGAAGAAGAGCCGCATCACGCAGTTCATCACGCAGGTGTGTTACCTTACCAATCCTCGGTGCATCTGTTTTGAGGACCGTTGTATGCTGCTGTTTCCTCGCCTACATGATCGCTATCACGGCTACGTCTATATTTCATTGTATTCTGCAATTCTAAGTGCCATCCGCAGACTTTTACTAAGCGGAGATGTGGAATATAACCAAGGTCCGGACGCCCGTTTTCAGCGAGATCCTGCTTCATAACCCCAGTTGACAGATCCTAATAATCAACCCACGGTTGAGGAAATGTTTGATGAACTTCTGAATGGTGAAAAGAAATTGGTTCAGGATATTGCTGAAATCAAAATGTTTCAGTTGTATGTCAACGCAAGGTTTGAGGCTTTGGAAAACCGTGTACGTTCTCTGGAATCACCCTCAACGTCTAGTGATGCGCAGATTTCGAATGATCCCCTGCGTACTCCAATTCAGCAATTAAAAAGCTCTCTCTTGCAGAAATGACAATTTAGAAAACAGGTCGCCTAGAAACAATATCATTATACATGGTCTCAGTGAAGGTCCTAATGAGAATTATGAGATACTTTCTACCAACGTTGCCAAGTAGTTTCAGGACACTGTTAAGGTTGCATGCCCGCGCATAGAAAGGTGTCATAACTTGGCAATAATAATAGAGGTGGGGCGCGTCCCGTTATCATGGATGAAGCTCTTGGATTTTCAGGATAAGGCACTCGTGTTGAAAAATTGCTATCAACTTAAAAACACTGGCTTGCGTCTTACAGAAGACTTCTGTCCCCAGGTTCGCAATATTCGCAAGAGGCTCTGGGAGGTGTCTGCCTCTTATAGGGATAATGCCTCATCTGTCCAACTTTGATCATATATTTATTGACAAGGTGCGATATGATTGGAATGGCACATCCAATACTCTTGTCAGAACATCTCCTGGCTTAACTAAATCCGTGGAAACAATTCCTAAGGCTACATCTTCTTGACCACGCGGTACCTGCAATAAACTTTTCACTTTAAATAATAATGCAAGAAGTGTTGTGAGTAATTACTATCAATTTCTTTCGGGACTCTCCTTTTATTTCCCACATATTATAGGCGTTACAGAGACTTGGCTGCATCATGCCGTTCATAATTTTTAAATAACCCTCCCTGATTTCAAGGTTGTTCGGAGAGACAGAGAATTCGGGAGAGGAGGCAGCGTTGCCCTATTTCTTTAATATAACCTCAACTTTGCTGTACTTCCTGTCCCACCTAATACTGAATCCTTGTGGTGTATGGCCCAACTAGAAAATATGTCCTTGATTATCGGGGTTGTTTGCCTTCCACCTGGTTCCAATATTGAACATATACACAATCTAAATCAGTTTATTTCTTTCTTTCTTTATTTATTTATACACATATATACACAACCTAAATCAGTTTGTTTATTTATATACTTATTATTTATTTATTTAGTTATTTATTTATTTCATAAACCTCACCGGCTCCAGAAGAAGTATTGCGTGAGGGGGGCGGTACAGATAACAATTGTGGAGCAAAATCATGTTATAAAGTTGCATAAATATGACCAGAACGATAATCAAATAATAAACAAAGAACTTGAAGTAAATAAATATAAAAACAAAGAAGGTAAACTAACAATTGTTAGCTTTCCAGTATACAGTAAAGGAAACAATCTTAGAACAAATGCTTACATAAATGCACAAGAAGGAAGAACAACAAAATTAAAACAGATACTGATTTTTAGCTAAGTACTAGCCGAATATATGAAGGTTACTGGGTCGTTAATGTCAGAGATGTTATCAGGAAGACCATTCCAAAGCGCATTGCAATGATACGTGGCAAAGCTGAGCAGTTGAAAGCATTGATGTGACTGAAGATGCGTTGGAAACTGAGGTGATTACGCAGACGTATAGATGTGCGAGAGGGACGAACGAGCGGTAAAGTAGATGGATGTACATTGTGGATGATTTTGTTCAGAAGACAAAGCAACGCTATATTCCTGCGTGATTCCAAATATGAAAGCGACAACGACAACTTGATGTTAGTTACGCTCATAAATGGGCTATAATCTCTGGCAATGAAACGTGAAGCGCGGTTTTGGATTGACTTGAGATGGTGGATTAGATATGCCTGATGAGGTGACCATATAGAAGCTGCGAATTCGAGTTGACGTTGCACTAATGTTTGGTAGGCTATCTTTCTGGTGAGGGAAGGAGCGCTGCGAAGGTCACGTTTTAGATATCCGAGAGTGCGCGATGCTTTAGCCGTTATTTTTGCAATGTGGGATGACCATGAAAGGCTCGGGGTTAGAAGGATGCCAGGGTACTTATATGAAGATGTGCGAGCGAGGATACTATTGCCAAGTGAGTAACTGAAAATAGAGTAGGATTGTTTGCGAGTAAATGATTGCATTTGTTAGTGTTCAGTGTCATTTGCCAATCCAAATACCAGTTAGTGACCCATTGAAGGTCATGTTGAAGAGCGATATGATCAACGGGGGAGCGGATTTGACGGTAGGTAACGCAGTCATCTGCGAATAGTCGAACACTGGATGTAATGTTAGATGGCAAGTCATTGATTAAAATCAGGAAGAGTAAGGGTCCAAGGACACTTATCTGAGGTACGCCATATGTTACGTACGTTACTCAAAGGGGAAGAGTACTGGTCAATGACAGTGGACTTCTTTCGAAAAGAGAAAAAGTTTCTTATCCAAGAAATTGTTAGTTCGTCAAAAACTAAGCATGAGAGTTTAGAAATGAGGTGACAGTGAGCAACATGATCAAATGCTTTAGAGAAGTGTATGAATATTGAGTCAGTCTGAGCATTGTCGTCCATATTTTGAAAAAGATCCGTAGTGAATTCGATTAGTTGTGTCCCACATGAAAGGCTTTTTCTGAATCCATGCTGATGTTTAAAAAAGAAGTAATTACATCCTAAGTGGTGGACGACATTAGTAAATATGCTTTGTTCGAGTAACTTGCAGGGAGCGCTAGTAAGTGGTATGGAACGGTAATTACTTCAATCGCTCTTGTCACCTAACCTGAAGATGGGTATGATTCGGCCCAGTTTCCGATCATTCGGCAGCTCCCCTGTTCACAGTGACTGGTAGGCTTGTACTTTAAGGGATTTTAAGGGATGCTTTAGGATTTTCATGTTAATGCTATCAAATGCGGAACTATTCGATAATTTGAGATTGTTAATCAAAGTAGCGATTCGAGTGGCTGTTACGGCAATAGGAGTCATATATTGGTCATCTTTGGCGCATTGGAATGGTCTTCCTTTATGAACGTGGAAATGAAGTAGTTAAAAAAAGATGCGCAGTGCTCTCGCGGTATGGGAAATCCAGTGCTATCCACCAGTGCTATCCCAGAGATTCTAAGCACCCTCTGCCGCGTCGCAGGTCTGACCGCCGCCTTGGTCAGGTGCTCCGCAGCCACTGGGGACTGATGGTCATGGGTATATTGTAGGAGTCATGAGGGAGGTAGTGGCCGAATACTGCACCAGGGAGGCCAATTACTGTTCTGGTGAGGGAGTGACTTTGTTGAAGCTTTGTGGGCCTTCCTAATTTGGTTGCACCTTGACTAATATAGCCCCACTAGCTCTCAGCGATATTTTTTTCTTATTTTGCCGGTTCTAAATGAGATTAAACTATCAGCGTGCACAGATGATGTTCCCTTTTTCCATCGGGATGGCGACAGTAGCCTCGCTTTTCTGAGACTGTTTGATCTGTATGAAGCACATTTCGGTGCTCAACTCAATACCGACAAAAGTGAATCGATGTCCTTTGAGGGTTTTGACCCGTGTCTTGCAGGAGGTGTTCATTTGGAAGAGGGAGTGAAGTTTGTGGCCGTCACTCTGTTACAATCAGGCGATGTCTCGTCGCGTACGTGGACAGGCCTTCATCGGGTCGCCGAACGGCGATTAGAGGTGGCCATAAGTTTTTGAGTATTTCTTGCAGAGCGATCATTTATTATCAAACACAGTATATCTTCTCAATTGTCTTATGTGGCGCGCGTCGCTCGCCCACCCGACGGTTGTGCGTCGGATTGCAACTGCATGGTTTTTTTTTTTCGGTGCGGTAAAACGGCGCTCGTATTCAATACATTCTTGCGGCTACCTTGCAGCAAGAGCGGTTCCACCCTTCTGGACCTTTCAAACGATTGTCGTGTTACATTGCTGTACACGGCATGGTAGATTTAATTTCTGGCACGGAATATCGGGAAAGAAGCCTACTGGTGTATTAGCCTCCACGATTTTACCCTTACGTCATTGTGGCTAAACGATAGCTTGCAAACTTGCTTACCTGAAATTGACATAAGGCAGACTCGAAACGTCTTAACTATGTGAGGACATTGCAATAGGCCAAATTAATTTAAATGAGCTTGAAAGAAGTCGCAAAGGCAGGTGTTCGTCTCTCATACCTAACCGCCTGACGTAAGAGATTTCCGTGGGCTACCTGATTGGCAGATTTTACCTACGTGTGTCCGCCTGGTGGCGAGGGGTACTTTCTCTGGCAGCAAAGCCAAAGCTACGCGAACGCGTTCGCACGTGTAAAGCTTCAGCTGTTGTGTCACTACGCCAAATAGAGCCGACGTTTTGTTGGTGCTTTAGACGACCACGAAACCACGAAAATCAGAAATCGATACCAGAATCCAGAAAACTAGGAACTGCTAGAAGCGGAAATAGTTTTCCTAAGCAAGCGTTTCATTTGTTATGAAATAAATCTTCAACAAAACATTAAATAAAATACTTAGTATTACGGTCTGTTTCATGGTAACGTCCAGTTGCTTATACTCACGTATTACATGCAGGTGCGCAGTAAAAAAAATGTGAGCTTCGGCTCCGTAACTTTCGCTCTCCTTTTTCCATTTTCGCTATTTCCATTCCTGTGCTTATGTTCCCCGCAAACTGCATTTGCGCTTCTCGCAAGGGTGTCACTCAATAGCTGAATCTGCGAAAACTTCTAGCAAGCCCACGGCACACCGAGATGCCCCTCGGTTCCTTACATGGCTCCTTCGAAACTTATTTTTGTAGAATATGTTCCAAGAAATAAAACGTAATCAACACTATGTGAAATTCTCCTGCTCAAAACCGCCATACCCCAACACATTTACGAAACTACGGCTAACATTTAGTAAAAGTGTAACTACAAAATATGAACATGTTGTTTCTCGGAACTATGGTGTACTGGAATGGGGCAGTGTGTCGTTACTATAGCAAGACAATGGGAGAACCGGGGTCGCTTCTGCGATGACGCTACCAGATAACACTGCGATCGACCGGTGTGCCTAGCGCGCGAAATATAAATTTGTTGTGCAAAATATTCTGCATTTATAAACTAAAACGCTCTCAAAACACCGTTAAAATTATTATAATTTGCAAAAAAATAAATAATACGAACTGTAAGGATACGTTTCCTATCACAGATCATGCAGTGTTCCTGATTGTCTGCTCAGCATTTCGGTTGCAGAAGACAAATACTCATCTGGTAATTTCGTTCCGTAAACATGCATATATTTTTGTTATCAAAGTATTTCGAAACACACGAGGATGAGAAGCACGTAAGGAGCACCTACATGCACTGTGCCTGATGGGTTGCACGAGATTCCCTTCATGTTGCATTATCCATAAAAGCGGTCACCAGGTTTCACTGAAGAAAAAAATAACGCTCTATGACGAATGCAGCCACCATCGTTTGCACGTTTGGCTCCGCTAAAGGGCGCCGAAGGGCAAGAATACAGCCAATGTCCCCAAAGTGTGCCCAATCTGAAGATGCCAGGAATTGTTGTAATCTTTATCCAGGGACTTCTATTCAGACACAAAAATCTAGCGCCTGCCGTGCACTTAAAAGTATGCGAACGCGGGAGGAAAAAAATGTCACAGTTTTGCCCTAAGGGCGAAGCAATGAATGCGATACCAACACAGCAATGTCATACGAAGTAAGGTGAGCGGCTTTGATAGCAATATGAATTGTAGTAAACATGAGCTGATTAAGTAAGCAGGTGTGCTGCGGCGTAAGTAGACCGACATGAAGAGAGACTCGATGACCACGAAAAGGCGCGTGTGAAACGGTGGTGTTGGTGAAAAGCGCTTCCCGTGGGCAGCGCGTGCGAAGGGACACACCTGTAGCGCTGCACTGCCGATCGGGGCAGCATTGCATGTGTAGCGTGCGTTGGAAAATGTGGCCCGACTATTACTAACTGAATGAACAAGGGTGGTGTGAGCGCGCACAAACAAACACGAATAGATCACACTGAATGACTGCAGACAACGACTGTCAAAACGCTGGCAGCAAGCATACGCCGCAGCTGGCGAAGGTACGTGCGGTCTATCGCTTCAACGGAAACTGAGCGGCGAATACACGGCGCATAAAGGTCAGAGCCGTGTGGAGATAAGAGACGGTGCGGACGAGCGACGAGCGCGGTTGTTGGCAGAGTAGAAGTGCGCCACCCCCCTCCCTCCCCCCCACGCTCCCTCCGGCGCTGGCTTCCTGCTTCCTTGCTTGTGCGTGGGAGATGAGTGCGTTCGCTCTCCGTGATAGCGCGCGTCCCCGCACGCTTCCGCTCGGGCATATGGCGCGCGGTGAATATTTTATCTATAGGGAACCTCACGGCGACGGCGACGACGACAGCGACGCCGACGGCAGAAATCCGGTTGAAGTGTCCATATAATTGCTATCGCAATAAAACCGCAGCAAGGAATAGGCGAGCTCCGCATGGACATGCATGACCCCTGCGACACCCATAACTGCTGATCCCGGAGGCCGTGTGTTGTACCATTATGGCTCCACTTGCCAGCAGTGACCTCTGTCTGCAGTGACAGATAACGCTACAGTAGACCGGAGTGCTCCAGCACCCCAGGCCGTCATAAAAAAAAGAGGCATGTTTTCGCCCCCTGACGACACATTGCCGTATTCCAGTACATCATATCGGAACTGAAAACCTAGTAGTTCAGTGCACGGTTCTGATTATCAGCACAAACAGAGTTTTCCAGGGAAGTACCTAGAATAGAAGTGAGTCAGAAAATACACCAAATTCTTATTGCGTTTCCATGATGCTATACCCTGAGGGCGAGCGGATAATTTATTTCGGGAAAATCAAGGAGGTAAGCCTCAGGTAACATTTTTCTAACTTGCTAATATGCTGCGAGGGAAAGGAAAGTGGAGGAAGGAAGGCAATGAAAATATGGGTAGTAAAACGCGACAAAACGCACGTTCCTGTTCGAAAAACCCGTTCATACTTTTGAATGTAAGCCTGTTGTAGTAAAACCTCTGTGAACTTTGAAGGCTCACATCTTTGATATTATGTCCGGACAAGGACTCAGTAACACTTATCTGAATAGTGTGCGGTCAATTGGCACTAACAAAGATGCCAATGCCTGCCAGTCACCGTCATATTGGGGACAAGTCACAAATAGGTGCTACACTATACCCGAATCGTCCGATACTATCTCAGAACAAAAAGCAACCTATTTTTGTTTGCTTTGAAGCAAAATACTATTAGGTTACGCCAAGATAGAAATAATAATTTTTTTACCTAGATCTGCTTCGTCCACTTCTGGCCTAATTGCAAGCCCGAAAGAAAACGTAAACACGTACACAAAGGCTGTTGCACCATATATCCCTAAATCTCACATCAGAACATTTGCGCGTATGCCGTTGAACGAACGAACGATAACTTTATTTATAATCCGGCGAGTTAGTCGGAGATTTGGGCGAATACCCCTGCCTTGGTGTCGGCCACGAGCCCTTGAGCTCTGGCGGCTTCCTCGGCCCGCTGGACGGCGCAGAGTTGGTCTTCGAGGGCGGAGCTGAGCAGCGTAGTCTCCCAGCGCGTTCGGCTCGAGGCTGCGTCTCCGTCTGGAACCCCCCTTGTTTGCACTCCCATAACATGTCTTCCAGGGTTGCCCTGGTCTAACAAAATTTGCATGGGTTTGACGAATAAAGCTCTGGGTAACAGAAATTGAAGATCACCGGGTTTACAAACATTCTTGTCTGCAGCTGTCGCCATGCGACCGCCTGTCTCTTGTTCAGTTTCTGGTGTGGTGGCGGAAATTTGCACCTCGCCAGTCTGTCGTGTTGCGTTATTTCTCTGTAACTCGTCAGGCGATCCTCCCACTCCCACCCCTCACCAGACTTCGCGGCCGAGGCGGCGGTAGTGTGGTTGGCGGCTCGGTCCGTAAGCCCTCGAACCGCCCCGTGCGCCGCCTCGTTGCCGGCGAGCGAGGTGGTGTGGGCGGGCGCCCATACGATGTAAACTTCTTTATTCCCGGTTTTGCCCGCGAGTAGTATTCGTAACGCCTCGGGGGAGATGCGGCCGTTGGCGTAGTTGCGAATTGCCGTCTGGGAGTCGCTGGTGATCACTTCGGCCTCGGTGGTGGCCACCGCTAGCGCGAGGGCCACCTCCTCCGCTGTCTCCGCGTGTACTGTGCGTACTGTGACACTAGTTTTGCAAGTGCTCTCGTGATCTACCACCGCGGCCGCGAAGCCGCGCCTGCGCGCGTACCTGGCCGCATCCACCGTACTTCCTCTGCACGTCCTGCGCTCTCTTTTCCCTTCTACCCCTGTGGTATTCCGGATGCATGTTCTTTGGTAGCGTAGGGACGACCAACTTGTCCCTGAGGCTGCTTGGTATGTCGATTTTGACGCCGTGTTGAGCGTGATACCCGATGCCTAACTTCTCTAGTATGTATCTGCCCATCCTGCTCTTGGAAAGGCGTTCGTATTGCCCTATGTTTTGTGCCTCTATCAATTCCCGCCGCGTATTATGTAGACCCAGATCCAGTAACCTGTTCGTGCTTGTATTGATCGGTAGCCCTATTGCCTGTTTGTAAGCCTTTCTGATTAAGCGTTCCATCTTTGTCTTCTCCGCAACGTTCCAATTGACGTAGAGTGCCACGTACGTTATTCGGCTAATTACGAAGGCCTGAACTAGTCTGATCATGCTGCCTTCTTTCATCCCGCTGTGTCTGTTGGATATGCGTCTGAGTAACCTGACGGTCTGTGCGACCGCGCCTTCCAGTCTCCTGATGGTCTCGCCATTATGTCCGTTGGCCGCGATGTGTAAGCCCAGAACCCGCATGCTATCTACCCTGGGTACGGGGAGTTCTTCGGACGTCGTTAGTCGTATGTCCCTACCGGGATCCTCGCCGTTCGTCCCACCGTTCGACTTGCGGCCTCTTCTCGTAGGTATGTAAACTAACAGTGCGGACTTTTCTGCGGAGCAGGTCAGTCCGGTGTTCTCTAAGTATTGTTCGACCGCCTAGATAGCACGTTGCAACGTGTGTTCTATCTGGCCGTTGAGCGATTTTTTTTTTATGATCAGGCTTAAAGAATGCCGACTTTCCTGTTTCTGTCCTTTCTTCAGATCCGAGCGTTTGCTCAAGAAGTGCAACCAGCACAAAGTTTAAGCTATTTAACTAATAATTTTACGACTATACGACCAGAAGCCTGGAAACACAGACAAGGAAACGGGACAAGTCTCTGTCCATTTTGTGCTTCCTGAGCCTTTGATTCTAGTCCGCGGGACGCAAGCGTGGAAAATACAGGTCTTTTTCCTCGCGTGCACCCTGCGTTCTTCAGAATAGTACGCTTATCGTGGCAGAAACAATTGTGATACGTTCAAGTATGGCTTTTTGGGCTAATTGGTTATATAAATCAGAAGTGGTCATAGCGCTAAAAGACACGGACTGGAACGAGAGAACAGGACGAGCGCTAACTTTCAACTGAGTGTTTATTTCGAGAAACAACCGTATGTGTAGGCCCGCATACAGAAAAGGCCCAATCATCGCACATGAAAACTGGCCGCATCCAGGAACGCAAATTCATTTGTAGTCAGAGCAACTGAACGGGAGCTGATGCAGCTATCACCGGCCCTCGCTATCAGAGTGGCTTCAACAACCTCTCGCGTAACTTTATCTACATTTCTATACAAAACAGAACACTTCTTGAACAAGGGTTTGCACCCACAATCACTGCAATTCACGGAAACATGACCATCTCGGTATCGGTTCAATTTTTGTTTGCGTTCTCTTATCATTCAGGCACCTCCCAGACTACCCAATGTAAACTTTCCCGCACGATAACGGACGGCGATACACAACATTCTTTACGCACTACACAAGAGGGGGCTGATGATTCTTTTTACAACCTGCGCGTTTCTTGGCAAACGGATCTGTGGCACTGCATAAGCTAAGCCATTTCTGCGGAGCGCAAAATATTACATCTACTTTAACTTATCGTCCAAGCTTCTTTACAGCGTGTCATACGTTATGCAAATACGGCACAACAACCTTTTTCATTATGTCACTACTGCTCATGTGAGTGTCATTCTGTTTGTTTAGCTTCCTTAACGCACTTTCTGCTACTGATACAAGTACATGGTCAGGGTATCCTGCGTTCGATAGACGTTCTTTTTAAATGTCAAAGCTTCTAGACATTTTATGGGGGCATGATTTGCGGTACGCATTGTCAAAACACAGATTAGCGATTGCTCGTTTCACCAGCTTAGAATCTGATGAATGATGCGGAAGCACCATCTTATGTTCCCGGGGATGATATTCCCCACAAATATGATTATCGAACAGAAAAATTGTTGTGTCTAAAAACTGGTTGGAAATATTGACCGGTAGTTCATGTGTTATCTCCAGACTGTCAAGACATCGAGAAAAAATGTTAACTACATCATTTACAGATTCAGTGGAATTAAACAGGATAGGTAATCGTCCACATATCTAAAGATTTTGGTGATCTTCACCGCTGACATACAAGTTTTTATAACTTTGTCATAATGGGCCAGGAATATATCACTGTGTATGGGTGGCTGACACGACCCAATGCAAACCCTTCTTTTTTGAAGGTAGATGTGTTGTCCATCGCATTCAACGTAGGTTGATTGCAAATAAAACGTAAGAAGTTCTAAGAACCCACTAGCTGATATGCCTTTCTTAGTCTGGAACCCAATTACTCCAAAATGATCAATGCATTCTTCAACACATGCCAAAAGGGGGCTTTGGGGCATGGAGTAATACAAGTCCTTCACGTCGGTAGAACAGGCTGAAATGCCCTTGTCACAATTCGTTTTAAACAACTGCACCACATCACTCGAGCTTCTTGCAATAAACGGATCATCGATGTGTAACATGCGTAATGAATCCTGAAGAAAACTGGCGAGCGCTTTCTGCCAAGTACCTCTCTGTGACACTATCACTCTAAACGGTTCCGGTTTGTGAGTTTTCACAGAAAACATGACTTTCAAGTGAAGGTCCTCCCTTTTCTTCAACCACTTCCCTAACTCAGCTAGGTTGAGGCGAGAGCAGTTTTTCCCTCTAGCATTTAATTTCTTCAGTGACACTTCTCGCATCTTTTCATTACAGAAGTTACCGCTTCAAAGGCTTTTGATGCAAACTCACCCTCAGTGAGGACAACAAAACCGCCATCTTTATCCGCTGGTAGGACGCACAGGGAATTGTCCTGTAGAAACGGCTTCACGCGGCGAACAGACTGATGGGTCGACGCAGGTTTCCTTCGGGACACCCCCCTGACACATTCATTCACGAGAATGTCATGATCTTTATCCGGTGAGGCCTTTGCCACACGTCTCGGCATGGAAATCAGCTCGGGCGCCGACTTGTTAGGTTCTATGGCGAACTTTGGTCCCAGGCCAAGCGTCTTTTTCACGAAGTCAGGCAGGCGAACATCCCCCGACGTCTTTACCGCCGCAGTCGAAGCGCGCCGCTGCTCTGGCAACCTGGCTCGCAGTCGTACCAGAGTGACAGACCACAACCATTCTGTAGTCTGATCCGAGATGCGACGGAATTCTAGGTAGCGTATAGAAATGTAGATAAAGTTGTATGTAGCTGTTTTGTATAGAAATGTAGATAAAGTTCCGCGAGAGGTGTTGAAGCCACTCTGATAGCGAAGGCCGGTGAGAGCTACATCAGCTCTCCTTCCGTTGCTCTGGCTACGAATGAATTTGCGTTCCTGGACGCGGCCGGTTTTCATGTGCGATGATTGGGCCTTTTCTGTATGCGGGCCTACAAATACGGTTGTTTCTCGAGATAAACACTCGGTTCAAAGTTAGCGCTCATCCTGTTCTCTCGTTCTTGTCCGTGTCTTCTAGCGCTATGACCACCTCTGATGTGATACCTTCTGTGCGCGGCATTACATGCCGCTTCGAAAAGATTAAGGAATGTTTGGATATCTCTATTCTTCTTTCATTGCAGTTGAATAACGTGGAAAAACTTGCGAAGCGGTTGAGGTAGCGGATAGCCACCGCCAGGCTTTATCGTGACGGTGAAGCAAACGCAGAAATTCGTTCCTCGCCCTGCGTTACCTGCGGCGCGTACCGTATAGACATATTTTGTCAAAATGTTTTCAGTGGACAGACAAGTTGTTTGAATAAGTGATTACAACAAAGCATAACAAAAAAATTATCGGGTTTTACGTGCCAAAACCACGATCTGATTATGAGGCAGGCCGTAGTGGGAGACTCCGGAAATTTGGACCACCTGGGGTTCTTTAACGTGCACCTAAATCTAAGTACACGGATGTTTTCGCATTTCGTCCCCATCGAAATGTGGCCGCCGTGGCCGGGATTCGATCCCACGACCTCGTGCTCAGCAGCCCAACACCATAGCCACTGAGCAACCACGGCAGGTAAAGCACTAATATAAACAGTGCGTCTTCTTCACTGCTCATTGTAGATAAAGCAATGAGAAGGTTGGGCGATTGTGCACGTGCTCTACATCACGAAAATTTCTAATTGAACGTCAGTCCCAACTATTTCTGTTTTTGAATGCGGATTGAATTACTCGCACATACATTTGTTCCAGTGAGTTGCGCGCATTGGCTTGATATTTGTATAGTTGGTTCTTTGTTCTTCTCTAATAGCTCCTTGTCCCGTTGGCTTCACTCTTCTTGCACTGGGAGAAAAATTGCTCCTTTTAGCATAAGGATGGACACCACAATGCACAATGATAAGCAATATAGAACCTACAATTATAGAGCCTTTAGCATTGGTTGTGTGTTGTATACCTGTTCTGCAATATTTCCCAAGTTGCTGCCTGTTTCCCTGTTTGTATGTTGTTTTGCAAAGTGAGGTTATCCAATGAATAAAATTTAGGTTTTGGATCGTATTACCATCCTCCCGGATCATCATACGACCAGTTTGTGTCTGGTTTCCTTGATACGCTTGAAAATGATATCATAATACTAGAGGCAGATTTTAATCTTCCGGATATAGACTGGTCGTGGGATGATACCGTAGAATCGGTTACTGGCCATGTATGTTCTGTATTTTTGGATCTTGTCAGTGACTTTGCGTTTCAACAGTACATTCGTTGTGCCTCATAGAACGACGGCACAGGTCATTTACTTTATTTGCTCTTGTGTAATGTTCCGAACATTATAACGAATGCGAATATGCTGCCCGGCTTAAGTGACCGTTGTGTTTTTACTGCTGATATAAACGTTGAGCATGTGTCCGTGCCGAAAAAGAAACCCAGAAAAATTTACCTGTATAAAAAGGCTAATTTTGGTGCTATAAGTTCGGCGTTTGAGTCCTATTTTCCTGGGTTTGATGTGTTAGTTGGTGAATTGAACATAGAACAGATATGGAAGTTCTTAAAAGACAAGCTTTTTGAATTGAGCGATACTTTTGTTCCTACTCATGTTTTCTCATCTAAGTGGTACAAGGATAAACATTGGTTTAATCATCAGCTGCGCATGCTACTGCGAAAAATCAGGAGAGTTTATCTCAAGTTTTGGAGATGGAAGTCCCAGGATACTTGGTTAGAGGTGTAATGCTTGAAAATAAACTTTCAAGGTCTAGCAGAGAAGTCCAAGCATATTTATTTTGACAACCTTGGTGTCAAGTTGCTCAATGATTCTAAACAGTTCTGGAGATTTGTGAGGTGTAGCGGTAAAGAAAACAATTCTATTCCCCCTCTAAACAGGTCTGAAACCATAATTGATGATGACGAAGACAAAGTGAAACTTTTTAGCGATTTTTTCTCATCAGTGTTTGGACCAAAGCGTTCTCGCCCTGTTAACGTGATCTTCCAAATGGACATTAATCAAATACCTGAGGTAATATATGGTGTGGAAGGTTTGCGTAAATTGCTGCAGAGAATGAAGCCGACGGCCGCTTGTGGCCCTGATAATATTCCGGCAGTTATTCTTAAAAACTGACATATTCTGTTTTAACTTTTCTTCATTTATTACAAAGTGTTTATCTGCATCTTATTAATGGGAAATAATAAATAAAAATAAAAATAATAATACCCCGTGAATAGAAGCTGGCAAGGGTTGTACCTATTCACAAAGGCGGATCGAGAATTGCCGTTGAGAATTTGATGCCGGTGTCTTTAACAAGTATCACCTGCAAGATAATGGATCACGTAATTTATGCTTCGATTATGTCACATTTAGCTAAACACAAGATTCTAAGTCCTAGTCAGCATGGTTTTCGACAAGGTTTTCCATGTTCTACAGAGTTAGTTGAATTCTTTCATGATGTCGCCTCGGCAGTAGACAAAACCAAAATAAAAGACTGCACATTTCTAGATTTCAAGAAAGCCTTCGATTTGGTGGTACATGATCTCCTAATCTCAAAACTGAGGGCCTACAAACTGGACAACAGTGTCATTGCTTGGATAGCCGAATATTTTCGCGCCAGACAGCCGTCTATGGTGCTCAACGGTTTTTCTTCGGCACATGAACCGGTAACCTCACGGATCAGTTTTGGGTCCCCTTTCATTTTTACTCTTTATTAATAATATTACAACTGACGTCACTTCTTCATTTAGGATGTTTCTGGATATTTGTGTCATTTATAGAGTCAGAGATAATGCAAGTGACATTGCATCATTACAGACTGATTTAGACATAGTAGGAACATGGTGCAATACATGAGAAATGTCACTATATGATCAAAAATGTGCTCACGTCACCTTTACAAGGAAATGCCCCTTTCAGTCATGTACTTATATCTTGAATAATATGGCATTAAAAAAGGTTGACGAATACAAATATTTAGGCATTTTAATGACGTCTGACCTAAGATGAAGCAGGCACACTACTCACATTAAGAATAAGGCAATAGATTCATTGGAATTCCTGTGGCGTAATTTCAGTCATTTACTGGATAAATTAGAAGAGCAATTGTATTACACTTATGTTCGTAGTCTGCTTGATTACTGTTGTGTCAGTTGGAATCCGTACACAGCGGATCTCACGGAACAGCTTGAAAGAGTGCAGAAAAGGCCAGCTAGGTTTGTTCTTAATATTTATAGTAGAAAATTAAGTATGACGGAGAATATAATAAAATTACCGTGGCAAGCATTAGAAGACCGATGAAAAAAGCTTAGGTTGAAATTTTTCCGCCTAATTTTTTTTCACCGCAATGTCACTCGCTGCCGTAACCCCCTCACATTTACCTATTCCATTGCTGATGTTCCAATAGAATCAGTCCAATCATTTAAATACCTTGGTGTCACTCTGTCTTGTGATCTGTCCTGGTGCTTGCACACTACCAACATCATCTCATCAGCCAATAGATCACTTGGATTTCTTATGCGACATTTACATCATACCTCACAAGAAGTAAAAGCGTTGGCCTATAAATCATTTGTAAGACCGAAACTTGAGTATGCATCTCACATCTGGAACCCGCATCAGATTTATATCATAAATGCACTCGAGGCTGTACAAAATCGTGCTACTAGGTTTATTCATTCTTCATATTCGTACGGCATCAGCATTTCATCGATGAAAGCGGAATCTGGTTTGCAAACGCTTTCTTTCCGTCGACAGGTTGCCACCCTCTCTCTCTTCCGTTCATTTTTTGACAGCTCCCTAAATCCCCTATCGTACATCACGCCTCCTTCATACATCGCACCGGTCATCCGCTTCAAGTTGCACGCGCACGTGCCCGGACCACCACTTTTCAAGCATCATTTTTTATTCGAGCATCAAGGGACTGGAACGGCCTTCCACACGCCATCGCAGCCATCACAAGCCCATCTGCCCTTACCGAAGCTGTTATCACATATCTCAAAATGAATGCCTGTATCTAATCTTTATATGTTTTTTAACCACCCCTTATGTAATACCCCTCCAATGGGGTCTTTAAGGTAATAAAGTGAAGTGAAGTGTTTATTGTTCTAATACAGGGATTGAGAGAGAAACGCATATTAAGTCGCCTTCTTATATGTCGATGGGGTGCGACCATGCACTGAAAGTCCGCGAGTTTCCTTTCAAGGGTGACGTCTTTCGGCATTCTTTTTTTTTCGATCTATAGGAGAATGGAATACTCTTTCGCCTGACATTGTTAATATTTAAAACAATGATGCGTTTTATCGCACTCTATGTATGTGATCACTTGTTTCTTCCTTTGCAATGTAACCCCCCTGCTGTAATGCCCGTGTGGCGATGCAGGTATGTGATAAATAAATAATAAATAAAATAAAATACCGTTGAAGAACACATATGACATCACAATTCAGACGTTTCAAGTGTCGTCGTGGTATGATGTTCGTAAATCGTCACACAACTTGCGTAGTACTTAGCAGGTGCTTCTTCAGTTATTTCATTTAAAAAGATTTGCCTGCAATGGTTACGTTTTCTCAAATAGACAAAGTACACTATTTCAGCAGCATCGCGAGACTTACTCTCTTGACAATGTCGCAGAGGCATTCGGGTGTGGTAATTAATACGTTCCAAAGGTGCCCGCACAAAAGACCGCAGAGCAGTGCTTTGGCGTAGGCTGTGCTTTATCTGGTGCTGAGGTCAAAAAATTAAGAAAAGAAAAGCCATAAGCTAAAGCACAGCAGTGTGTGAGGCGCATGACTTCAACTGTAGCGCGTATCACAAAAGCCACACAGTCACGCGCCACTGCACGAAAAGAGAAACCGTAGAAATAAAGGTATTGCATCATTGAAATCCATCGCGCCAGAGATAAGACAAAACGACACCGAAGGTAGCGACTAGAAGGGTGCCTTGGAGGTCCGGAGTGGGCGCCGGTTGTGGGACAGACGCCCCCACAAAGGCCTTTCGCGAAAGAAAAGGCGTCGCCAGGAAATAAAAGTAGACGCTGCTCGCCGAGCGCAAATTTTTACGACAGCCATTAGGGAGCGGATTCAGCTCGGGGCAACGAAAGAAGAAAGATATAATGAAAAAAAAAGGAAAATGTGACGACATGTGCGAAGCGATGCGCGCCTAAGCGTCGCCAGGGAGCAGCGAGATGAAGCGGACTTGTGCGTGCGTCCTTGTCCTGACTTTGGGGGACCATGGCTTAGAGTATGTACGAGGGATGGGGAAATGGAAGAAGCGGTTCTTTCGTCACTTCGGCCTGAGGACAACGGGCGTGTGAGGAAGCGAGAGCTGGGCTTTGATAGCAAAACTTCTCGGCGGGTCGCCCTCAGATGGAGTGGCGCACTGCCTTTTTGCACATCCCTATATGTGAGGCATTCTCTACACAGCTGAAGATTATTGTCCTGAGTCTAAAATTTTGGCTCACTTTTTACCCTTTTATTTCTCTTTATTAGCTATATGATAGTGCTCATCGTCCAAGCCTTCACTATTTCTTTTGCTCACAGCAGTACCCATTAGTTAACTTCACGTTATACTTCCCGCATGACACCGTCAGAGATACTACATAAATGTTGCCTTATATAAACGAATATGCAAATCCAGTTGAAGTATTTGTGAAGAAATATGGTTGTTCAGTACTTATAAATATGAACACAAAGAAGCGAATGGCACAAAGTAGGACAGAAAGTCATGCCTGTCTATTGCTGCTGGCTTAAAAAGAAGTGAACCGGAAATAATAATAGTTCTAGTTTACGGCTAGTGTGCTGAGATAGGGTTTATGGAAAGATAACAAAGCAAGCTGTAGAATAAACTGCCAGACAGGAAAAGAGTGGCAACGGTGGCGGTAGAAAGGCAGGGGTATGAAACCAACTTGCTCTTTCAGGAATAAATTTTGATAAGTAGCATGGGGAGGGCTGAATGGACAAAGGCAGGCATATTTCATGTCGGTTCAATATAGCAAAATGCCTATTACAGACTCTACCTTAATAAATATTACTGCGGGAATATTCTAGCGTGTTCTGTGCCGTGGCTGTAGTATACTTGACGCTTTACGAAATGAAGTGCTTTGCTTGCCTGTTGAGATTCCTAGAGCAGTATTTATTTATTTATTTACACCCATAGGACTGCTTTTAAACCATATGAGGAAATAAATACATCACAGAGATTGTAGAAAAAGAGCTAATTCAGAAGTACAGGTTAAAATATTCAAACGTGGCAAAGATGAGGAGAAATAAGAGGAGGAGAACAAAGAACTCAGCAGCAGTGACGGCTACACTTCCGTGGCGACATCGTGGCGACATCGTGGCGACATCGTGGTGACCTCTCATCCATCCTGGTCTTCATCTGTGAATAAACATCGACCATCCGTAACAGTTTTTGGTGGATGCAGGGTACCCAGCACCTCCACCTCGATCTACGTTCTCTACGTCCCTCGATCTACGTTCAAGCTATTGGCAGATACCTGTGGATCCCGTCGACAAAGAGAAGACCGCCTTTGTTACACCGGATGGCTTATTATAATTTAACGTTATGCCATTCGGGCTCTGTAATGCGCCCGCGACGTTCGAGAGATTAATGGACACAATTGATTCTCCGCGGTCTAAAGTGGGAAATATGTCTTTGCTACCTGGATGATGTTGTTATTTTCTGCCGCACTTTTGAGGAGCATAACGATCGCCTTCACCTGGTTCTGAAATGCATGGAGAAAGCAGATTTGATTCTCAACTCTGCAAAGTGTAGATTTGGGGAGCGACAGACATTGGTTCTCGGTCATCTAGTCGACAAAGATGGAGTCAGACCTGACCCCCGTAAGATTGAGGCGGTCAGTGCCTTCCAGCCTCCGCAATCAGCGCGGGAACTGCGCAGTTTCCTGTGACTCTGTTCTTATTTTCGTCGTTTTGTCCCAAAATTTGCCGACGTTGTGTACCCGTTGACGCGTCTGTTGCAAAAAGATGTATCGTTCGACTGGACACCAGAATGTGAGTCATCGTTCCGTCAACTTAAATTCTTACTTAGTCAGACCCCATCCTGCGTCATTTTGATCCGCGTACCCCTACCGAAATTCATGCTGACGCCAGCGGAATAGGCATTGGAGCGGTACTTGTTCAATGACGAAACGACGTCGAACACGTTGTTGTCTATGCCAGTCATTGCTTAAGCAATGCTGAGCGAAACTACACACTCACTGAGCAGGAATGCCTTGCAGCTGTTTTTGCGGTTCAGAAATTTCGCTGTTACATTTATGGTCGCCCATGGTCGACTCTCGATCACCATTCATTATGCTGGCTGGTCAGCCTTCGGGATCCCTCTGGTCGTCTAGAACGGTGGGCCTTACAACCACAAGAGTACGACTTTGTGGTGAAATACAGAAGCGGCCGCCGGCATGCTGACGCCGACTGTCTTTCCCGCTTACCACTTCCAACGGCAAATTCTGAAGAAGAGACTTTCGATGACTGTCTGGCCGCTATTGCACCGCTATTGCACCTATTGCCGGGTCCAAAACCATCTTCCAGGAGGATCAACGCAACGACGTCAATCTGGAACCTCTTTTCGAGATGGACCTGAATCCGAAAGCCAGTGGTGGTTTTTCTATACGTGACAACTTATTGTATAAAACCAACCACTTTGCCAGTGGTGCCCGGTTTCTTCTTGTAGTCCCGGAGAGTCTCCATAGGGCTCTGCTACATGCCAAGCATGATGATCCAACATCAGGTCATCTTGGATTCGCCCGTGCGCTACAGCGTATGCAAAAGCGATTTTACTGGCCTCACATGCGTCAAACAACAAAGCAATATGTGGCTAGTTGTGACCAATGCCAACGGCCGAAATAACCTTCAACCGTCCCATCAGGTCTTCTGCAGCCGTTGATTCCCCCTCACGCACCTTTTGAGCAAGTTTGCGTGGACCTCCTGGGCCCATTCTCAAGGCCATCGAATAACAATCGATGGATCATCATTTGTGTAAACGACCTTACACGCTACACAGAGACCGCAGCAGTGCCGTCATCTACCGCTGTTTGCGTCGCAGCTTTCTTGATGCATTATGTCGTCCTACGCCATGGCCAACCTCGCGTGATCATAAGTGATCGCGGTCATCAATTCGTGGCCGACGCTGTTGAAGAGCAGCTACGGCTATGTGGAACACAATTTCGTCACTCAACGCCGTACCGTCCGCAAACCAACGGTCTTGTTGAACGCACGAATCGAAATTTTACGAACATGCTATCCATGTATGTGCCCTCTAACCACAAGAACTGGGATGATGTGTTGCCATTCATAGCATACGCCTGCAACACTGTGACGCATGAGACAACCAATTACAGCCCTTTGTATCTGCTTTATGCTCGATCGCCGCGGAGATTCCTGGACACGACTCTGCCGTTTACTCTGAACGATGAGGTTTCCGTCGCCAAGACACTTTGCCTCGCCGAGGAAGCCCACCGAATAGCCCGCATCCGCACATTGGCATCGCAAAACCGCTCGAAGGATCGGTATGCTAGTTCCCATCAAGCCATTTATTTTGAAAAATGTGACCTAGTGCTGCTATGGACCCCACAACGCAAGCGTGGCTTCTGCAGCAAGCTCTTGTCACATTATGTCGGCCTGTTCCTTGCTTTAGATCGCCTGAGCGACCTAATTTACGTGGTTGTACGGGTTTTGTCTACACATAGGCGTTCCAAGAAAAACCAGCTTGCTCATGTTGCACCCCTCAAGCGCTACTAGCCCGCCACAGAACAATGACTTTCGCCTTGGGCTTCGTCTCCGAAAGGGGGATTGTAACGTGGCAAAGAGGAGATAGAAGAGGAGGAGAACGAATAACTCAGCAGCAGCCATGGCTACATTGCGGTGGCGACATCGCGGCGACCTCGCATTCATCCTGGTCTTCATCTGTGAATAAACATCGATCATCCGTAACAATATAAAACATTCTGGCGCGAATACAACTTTATGAGACTTTCTTCAACGAGAAGCTTTGCGCCGAGCTGCAATGAGCAGGAGAAAATGCTTGCTTTCATTCGAATAAAAAAATATAGTCGCAGTTTCGCCCGAAAGGCGAAGAATCCATTGCAATAGAAAATTTGTGGACAGCTATACGAAGTAAGGCTAGTAGTTTTATCGGCCATGTAAACTAGTAAACATTCGCTTACTAACTAAATTAACAAGCAATGTATCAATTGTGCACAGGCGCACATAAACACAAGTCACTCGATGAGCGCGGACACTCACTGCCAAAACGCTGGCGTGAGGAAGAGTGGCAGGAACAGCGAGCGAATTGACCTTTCTGTTGCCACACGCTTCAACGCTAACTAAGCGGCGAGAAAACAGCGCACACGAAGGTATCAGTCTTCGACCACCCTAGACTCTGGACTCATCGCAGATCGGTTTCAAGATAGGGCCCGCGCAGATGCGTTCAGCGGCGCCATACGCAACCGCGCCAGAAAGTAGAAATAACCCCCCCCCCCCCCGCCCCGGCGCCTTCCGCGCAATGGAAGACGGCGTGATTTCTCCCCGCCTTCCTCCCTTGAGCGCGCGCGACGTCAGCCACCGTCCTCGGCTTACTCTCGCACGCTTGCACAGTCACCTACAGCATACGCCGCGCGATCGCGGTGTTATCACACTTGGACTTTAGACGGAACACCACGGCGACGACGACGGCCGAAATGCGCTTTGCATGTCCGTATAATTCCTATCGGAATAAAAAAATGTTGCAATGTGGCCCAAAAAGCGAAGCATCAATTGCGATAGCAAATTGGTAGAGAGCTATTCGGAGTAGGGGTAGTAGTTTTATACGCTGCATAAACTTGGACACATTCGCTTACTAACTGAATTAATAAGCGCGGTGTCAGCGCGCACAAGCAAACATGAATTTATCACACTGAATGACCGCAGACAACCACTGTCAAAGCGCTGGCCGTAAGCGCTGCCGCCGCACCGAGAGAAGGTTCTTGCGGCCTATCACTTCAACGGAAACTGAGCGGCGAATGCACAGCGCATACAAAGGTCACAGCCTTGTGGAGATCGCTTTTAAGAGACGGTGCGGGCGACCGCCGCAGCCGGGCAAAGTACAAGTGCTGTTGTTGGCAGAGTAGAAGCTGACCCCCCTCCATCCCGCGCTGCCTTCCCGCTTTCCTCCTTTCACGTGGGAGATTCAGTGGCCGGTTCTCCTTGGACCCGGTTGCAAGATACGCATTTGGTGCCGCAGCACAGCGTCGGCCCGCCTCCCTCCCTCCCATACCCCCACGGACTTTCGCGCGACGGAAGACGGCGTGCGGGGACGATTTTATCGCCATTGGACATTATACAGAACCTCACGGCGACAGCGACGGGGACGCGTGAGAGCGCGCGTCCCCCGCGCGCTTTAACTCGCGCATACGGCGCGGGGACGATTTTATCGCCATTGGACTTTATATGGAACCTCACGGCGAAGGCGACGCCGACGGTAGAAATCCCCTTGAAGTGTCCATATAATTGCTATCGCAATAATATAGCACAGAGCTCTTTAATTATTTGTAGAGAGGTTTGCTCGCAGCATGCCTAGCATGGTACTTCAGATGGTAGGAATGAAAAAAATGTCGCAGTTTCGCCCGCAACGCGAACAATCAATTGCGATAGTAAATTAGTAGAGAGCTATAAGGAGTAAGAATAGTAGTTTTATCGGCTGTATAAACTTGGACACATTCGCTTACTAACAATTAACAAGCATGGTGTCAGAGCGCAGAATCAAACATGAATAGATCACTTTCGATGACCGCAGACAACCGCTGTCAAGACGCTGGCGTGAGCAAGCGCGCCAGCAGCGAGCGAAGCTTCGTGTGGTCTGTCACTTCAACGGAAACTGAGCCGCGAAAGCACAGCGCATACAAAGGTACGAGCCGTGTGCAGATCGCTTTCAAGATACGGTGCGCGCGATCGCCCGCAGCAGCGCTAAGTACAAGTATGCCGTTGCTGGCAAAATAGAAGCCAAGGTCCATCTAAATAGGGCACGTAGTTTGGAACGAAAAGCGTGCCAAAACCAATCGCCAGACAACAGGTTAATGGTGGTGCACGATAATGGTGGGGGGGGGGACAAACACTGAACCTAAGAAACCTATGTGAAAGAAAAATGTTTCAAAATTTTGCAATCAGAATACTGTCACATACGAGTAAATATTACGTTTCAAATATTTTCCTCTACTACAGCAACAAATGTTAATTTTGTTTCTATTTCACAATTAGTCCGTTCTTGGTGGCACCTACCAACCTGGAATTCTGGCGATGAAATCGTCGCCGCACTCCGAACGCTGTATGTGCAAGTGAAAGGGCGCGAGGGACGCGTGCTTTCACGAGGAGCGAACGCACGTCGGGGAGCAAACGCGCGTTCTGCGCCGTGTTCCCTGAAGAGCTACAGAATTAAGCGTCTCTTTCCTCCTTTCCATATATACAGAGCAAACGCAACTTTTTCCGTCACGCGAAAGGCTGTGGGGAACGGGAGGGAGGGAGGGGAGGCGACGTTTAGCTGCGGCACCAAATACGTATTTATATAAAAACGCCGCGCGGCGTCGACAACAGTTCTGCGCGTCGCTGGTGCTGCTGCATGTCCAAGTTTACACAGCTGATAAAACGACTATCAGTACTCCGTATAGCTCTATACTAATTTGCTATCGCAATTGGTGCTTCGCCTTTCGGGTGAAACTGCGACAAATTTTTTTTTCGTGCATGTTTGTTCAAAGTGTGGGGTGCGCTTCACTTCAATTTTTGCGTGGCCTAGCGCACGGCATTCATTGGCGAAAGGTGTGAGTGATCGTTTTTTTGTTATCGTGCAAGTTCCCGCTGCGGCCTGGGATACACTGTGTCTCGTCGTGAAGATAAATGCGGAACGCTCCGTGCAGAAACGTCGCGCTTTCGTTCACTCTCCGTAACGCGGGCTCTGAGTGCCCCACGGGAAGCAAAATTAGGAAGTCTAATGCTTTCTAAATGATAATGTTGGGCAATGTTGTTTTGTCGGATAACTGGATATGAATACATGGATATGTTGGATATGAATACATGGTGTCGCCCAGAATTGCGAATGATCCTGTGAAAAGGTTTCGCATACTGTATGTTGCTATACATTACGACTCTGTGCTAGCCATAGTATTTTTATCCATTGAAACAAGTTTTGTTTGGTCAATTGTATTGGTTGCATTAGTCTAGACGAATAAATATGAAGTTGCTTTTAAAACCTCTGTGGCACTGCTATTTATTCCCATTCTATTCGCTCACCTTCCTAAGGAACTTACTGGAGTAACTGCCGTCAATAACAGCCTAATTATGATCACATTAAGACATACGCCACTCCTGTAGTTTATTGACGCGCTGGCGCTTCACCTGAGGCGAGTCGCAAGCTCGCCTGAGCCTCAAAAAAATAAAAGAAAGAAAAATAGCTGTTAGCGCAGCGGTCGAAATGCTGGACGCTGAAGAAGTTCAAACATTAGCACCAAGCAGCATAAGATCTTGACGTCACTGCCATTTCCGGTTGCGACGACACTTTCCTTTTGCTTTCTGTTGCCCCCCGATACGTAGATGGCGACGGTTGCAACGACCAGCCATTTTCTCTAAATGTGAGCTTCTATGGAAACTACGTTACCAGTCTACATATACCTTAGTAGAAGCCTCACACCCTCTTTCCCGCGCTACCTTCCCGCTTCCCTCCTTTCGCGTGCGAGATTCAGTCGCCAGTTCCCCTTGCGCTCGGTCACAAGATACGCAGTTGGTGCCGCAGCACAACGTCGCCCACCCTCCCTCATATCCCCCCACGGCCTTTCACGTGACAGAAGACGTCTCGTTTGCTCTCCGCCGTGCGTTCACTCTCCGTGAAAGCGCCCGCCCCTCGCGCGTTTTCACTCGCACACACAGCATAAGGCGCGCGGCAACGATTTCATCGCCCTTGGACTTTATACGGAACCTCACGGCGACGGCGACGGCAGAAATTCGCTTGGACTATCCATACAATTACTATCGCAATAAAATGAAATGATATGCATAGTTCAAAACAAAAGTGCGCCACATACACAAAACATAAGCATTTACACTAAAGTGTCTCATTAATACTAGTGTTTCTAGGAAAATCTAAAGGGCCTTCATTGGGCGACATGCCCAAGTAGTGCTTATCCATGGGTCCAGGGCGTGTCTCACTTCAAGGGACGACAGTCTTTGTTGAATGTCGTTGTATTGTAAATAGCCTGCAAACGCAGGTTAAGCGGCCTATGTCTTCCTGCACTTTGCACGCATGGCAGACCTTACAGTTTGAATATAAATTGAGTGAGCAAGGCGGCAGCATGTCCGCTATGATGCTGAACAAGCCTGTCTTTTTGCTCATGCAGATTTTGACCACAGCTATCGTCACGCATGTATCTGCATCAAGCCGGGTCCTTTACCAGGCCATGAATTCCCGCTCCTTCATTGCCTATGAATACAACAATCCCACCAGTAGGAACTACTGCAGGTTCACCGAGCAGCCGAGTGCCCCGTGCACTCTAAGCATTGACTTTATTGCCTCCTTCCGTGTGACGTCATCTTGCCCTGGATATATAAACTTACCACCATCACCGCACGTCTTCAATGGGCAAGGCGGCAGCGTGGCTGCAACGATGCTGAACAAGCTTGTCTTCTTCGTCGTGCAGGTTCGTTACCTCGGTGGTGCTAAATGTTTTCGCAGTAATGATGTTTTTCTTGTTATGCTGGCTTGCCCACGGAAGCTAAAGAGTGAACTATCATATACCTTATGTTTCTTCTTCGATATGTTGCAAATGTGTGGTGACGTAGAACAGATTCCAGGGCCTGATGATGACAACCCGGCCCGTCATTTGCGCAATGTAAATGAAGATAGTCAAAGTGATATGACCTACTACTTCAAGTTCTCGACGGTAAAGAAGAAATCATTCATCGCATGAACGACTTCAGTTGAACAAAAAAATTACTCCATCTCCCGCTAAAGGGAACCACGTGTGCATCCGAAGCAGCGGGGAGATGGTTAGCTTGAGCGGGAGATGGTCTCGCGGCAGCGGCCCGAGCGCTCATCGCGGCGGCGCACAGGAGATAGAATGAGGCGCGCGCTCTGTCATTTTCATACCGTGGAACTACCGTGGTGCCCCCAGCGGAGTTTGCAGCTGTCGCACCACCTGTCGAGCGTGCCACTCCGGATAACTAGGGGAGAGAAAGGGGGGAGCGTAGGAGAGGAGAGAGAGGGGGGAGGGGACGCGCATGCGCTGGAGGGTGTGGCACGCGGGCGCCGCTCCGTAGAGTATTCCTAGAGGAGAGAAAGGGGAAGCGTAGGAGAGGAGATAGAGAGGGGAAGGGGACGCGCATGCGCTGTGGGGGTGTGGGACACGGGCGGCGCTCCGTACAGGATTCCTAGAGGAGAGAAAGGGGAGCGTAGGAGAGAGAGGGGGAGGGGACGCGCGTACGCTGTGGGGGTGTGGGACGCGGGACAACAGACAGAGCCGCCGGCAAGAAATGCTTCGCATTTAAAACTTGTCCCAGTTTCACCCGAAAGGCGAAGCATCAATTGCGATAGCAAATTAGTAGAGAGCTATACGGAGTAAGGATAGTAGTTTTATCATGTGTATAAAGTTGGACATGCAGCAGCACCAGCAACGCGCATAACTGTTGTCGACGCCGTTGGCGTTTTGCCCGCGTTCGCACCGAACGCACGCGGCGTTGGTGACTGTTGCCGGTGCCTCTGGGGGCGGCCGCTCGGAGGCTTTCGACGAGATCAGAATGGGACACTCGGCGAGCAGCATCGGAAATCTTACCCACCTTCTCGCCTCGCAACGTTTTTATATAAATACGCATTTGGTGCTGCAGCTAAACGTCGCCTCCCCTCCCTCTGCTTCCGCCTTTCGCGCGGCGGAAGCAGTTGCGTTTGCTCTCTATATATGGTGATTGTAAAGGAGGAAAGTCTACTAGCTCTTATAGTTCTGTTTTCGTTTATGCCCTCCTTACGCCAGGCTCCTACGGGGGCCTGTAAGGTCTTTGTAAATAAATAAATAAATAAATAAAGAGACGCTTATTTCTGTAGCCCTTCAGGGAGCACGGCACAGGACGCGCGTTTGCTCACCGACGTGCGTTCGCTCCCCTTGAAAGCGCGCGTCTCTCGCGCCCTTTCACTCGCACATACAGCGTCCGGAGCGCGGCAACGATTTCATCGCCGTTGACGCCGTACGGAACCTCACGGCGACGGCGACGGCGACGCCGACTGCAGAAATCCGCTTTGGATTGTCCATAAATTTGCTATCGCAATAAAACATCTTTACAGGAATCGTTAGTACAATACAACCACAGACTGAATTCTTTAGAGGCAACGGTCCGTCAAATGCCTGGTGCTCATGTGCAAGTGGCATCTGTCAAATCTCAAACAATGAAGATTGAATAAATGTTGCATTTATTGTTGATAAAGTTTATGACGTTGCAAATCGTAGCATTAGAAATAACATTATTATTCACGGCTTTTGCAAGCCTGCAGACGAAACTTTGGCATCATTGTGCGAGAGTCTCAGAAAGCCCTTCTTCAAGAAACGCTTGAGCTTACTATATAGATGGTTTGAAATATGTCACTAGATTGGATCGAAACGCCCACATAAAATAAGGCCCACTATTAATAAGTTGCTAGATTACAGGGGAACAACCCCTAGTTCTGAAGTACCGTGGCAAACTAAAAAAATCAGGTACGTATGTGACAGAAGACTACTCGCAAAAAGTACGATGCATAATAAATAAATTGTGGGAGTGTACCAGTGAAAACAGAGAACGCGATGAGCAAGTGAAACTTGTTCACGACAACGTACCAATCAAATGGACTTTGTACGCCTGGGCCAAAGCCGCGAATTATAAGGTTGTCGTGTCTAAAAACGCAAAATCAAAATTACTTCCTGATTGTTCTTCACGGAAACTTTTGAATGTAAACTGTTGGAGCGTCGTGCGCAAGTGACTTGACTTAGAGCGATTATGTTCAATCCACGAGCCTGACGTTACTGCGCTCACGGAAAAGTGGCTCTATGATGGTGTCTTTCACAACGAAATTATGCCTCCCCAGATTGGTCTACACAGGTGCGATAGGAATTCTAGGGATGGGGACGTAGTCCTTTTCGGAAGGGCCTCACAGTTATACGCTTATACTTATTGCTGAGCCACCTGCAGTAGAAACCATGTTTTGTAAGTTGTTTTTAGAAAGCCAATGTATAGTAATAGCAGTAGTTTACAGACCACCTTCGTGAAGGCGTTGAAGAACTGAAAACGTTATTGCTTCTATTACTTCACATCACACTAAACTGATCCTCTGTGGCGATTGCAATTTTCCGCGAATTGACTGCAGTACTTCCACAGCCGGTAATAACGATGTTGTGAACAATGAATAACCTATTGACACTGCGTTTTGTTTTGACCTTAAACAACTAGTTCGTGACTACACGCGCGTACATGATGAGGCTAAATCTTTTTCTGATGTTGTTTTTGTGCAAATTACCATCCCAGGAACCACTGAATTGATGTGGTTGATGGGATATCGGATCACATAGCGTATTGTTGTTGAACGTGGAGAAAATTGTTAAGGTCACACATTTTTGTGACTTCACTAAAAGCTGATCATGTCTGGACAGATCAGCTTCAGATCAGATGATCATGTATGGGACAGAGTAAAATCTTCTTAGGACGATTTCTTTTGCAGAGTTGGTACGTATGGCGTCGATTCTCTGTGCTTAAAATTTAAGAATACAGTGCATGCTTGTATTCAACTATTTTTACCACTGAGAAATAAAAGAGTAACATGTCCAATCCTTGAACCACAATAGATATCATTCACCTAAACATAAAAATGAAACGTCTAACAATACTGTCCAAAACATGCCGCCAACGCACAATGACACAAATTCAGATTGGAAGCATGGCGCATGAACTTAATGATGTGAAAAGAAGAATATAATTTTTTATAATGTTCGTCTTAGGCGGCTGATTAGAGAGTCTCCAGCCAACTTTTTGAGATTTATCAAACTCATGCTGTCCAATACTGATAACTGTGCTGTAAATAACGCTTCCACTTCTGTAATTGCCAATGCATTTAACGAACATTTTAGGTCAGTATTTATAACCGACCATGGAACCTTACCACTTTATAACAGTATTAAAGACCTGCCTCCTATTGAAAATTTGGAAGTATTGGAAGCCGGGGTACTTTATTTACTTTCAAGTTCGTGCGACAAGAAATCTCCTGGTCCGGATGAATTACGTGCCTAACGTATTTTTAAAGAGTTACGCGAAAGGGTGTTTGAAGTATCTTGTAATAACTTTAAATGAATCGCTTTCCATGATCTTTTACCAGGTGACTGGAAAGTGTCAAAAGTAAAGCCTCCAAATCAGCAAGGTGACAAAAATCAGATAACTACTGGCCGATAGCTCTGACCTGTACACGTTGTATAATACTGGAACACATAATATACAAGCATATTACACAAGCTTTTCAATCCTTGAACGCCAGCCCGGTGAATACGCTGTATAATCATGTGTGATTGAAACGCTATTTCAGTTCCAAAAAAGATAATACTCATCAATTTGAATAGCTTTCTAACCTAAAAAAATACTTCAGTTTATGATATCAGACACACTGGTTTACTCCTCGTGCTCGCACGGCTTACGGGCATCAAATTTTCGGTTGCATCCTCCTAAGAGTATTTAATGCTAACCGATAATAGTGCGTCATGTTTTGCCTCTATACCAACAAAAGAAATTACATGGATCCAAAATTTAATAAATGTTTTATATTTATTTTATTAGGACTAACTTGTATGCTTTAACGTCTTCATCGCCTTTTTATCGTCTCTCTGTCTAATGTTTTCTGTACTATTGGCAATATTTTCTGTCTCAGCAATGTCATCAATAAAAGCTTGAGTGTTCTTACTGCTGTTTTATTTTTCATAGGCTAAGTGCACGTACATTTCTGTGTCATGCATTTCTGCAGATGAACTGTATTGTGCTGCATATACGTGTTGGCTATACAATGTATTCCTATTATTTTAATTACATGCAACTAGTATCTGTACTTTACGGGGTACACCCCTCGTCAAGCCGGAACTTTGAGCCTGTTGCTTAGACATCCGCCACTCTAGATGTCAAAATAAATGTGATTTATTTGAAACTCGAAGGACACACACGCGCATGCACTGAGCTCTGTTGTGTGTGTGTATGCGCGTGTCCTTCCCTTCGCATGTCACATCTAGTGCCTAAGAACAATGTTTTATAACTGCCACCAGCATGCCCAAGAAATTCTATTTCGCTCATATATTTGGAGCCCAGCTTTGCGCACGCCGACTCTCCTTCGTTCTCCGTCACCCAATTCCGCTTCCGCATGTGTAGGGTAGCAAACCAGACACGACCATAGTTAGCCTCCCTGCCTTCTCTTTTTTATCTCAGTTTCTCTCTCTGGCACATCATTTAAAAAATTCCCAAGCTGTCAAGCGTCCTGAAATTTTTGACCCATGTTTTTGAAATGACAAAACACCTAACTTGACGAAGAAGAATGTTTTCTGGCACTAAAAAGATATACAAAAATGATTGTGACATTAGCCGATATGGCTAGTTCGGATCCATTACAAAAAGGTTGTGTAAGTACCGCACCAATTAGCGAGTACAATGTTAACATGAAAACTACAGCATCAATGCGGCATGTGTACAATACTAGCAGTAGTTTGCGAGTACAATATTATGTGGTGACTAGTAGCTCTCTGAAAGAAATAGTCGCTTGAGTGATGGCGCAATATTTTGCAGACATTTTATCGTGCTAGGTATATTGTTCCAAACTTTTGCGCCAAGAAAGGATATTGTTCGACGGCCTCTAACAATTGTGGACTACCGGCAGATTAAGATTTTTTTGTTCCGCCTGTCGAGTGTTACACCTGGGTTTTACTAAAACTTATGAATGATAGCGTACGTTCTTGTAAATGATTTTGTGTACTAATGTAGCACTTTCATATTGCCTAACGACATTGAATGGTATTACGTTGAGGTTTCTGAAAAGCTCTGTGGATGGTGCGTTCTTGGGCGCTGATGCGATGGTTCATGCAGCTCTTTTTTTTTTTTGCAGGATGCTAACTACCGAAAAATACGAAGCATACGTGTAGCCCCATGATTCTGCGCAGTATGTTAGGTTAGAGTGAAATGCGTTAAAATATAATATACGGATTGTCTGTAAATGGAAATATTGTCGAGCCTTAAATAACGTGAAGCATCCAAATCTTAGTTTTTTTGCAAAGACAACGTAACGTACCTACGGGCCCAGAAGCGATGATACACAACACAGAGGACCCCAAACTAGCGCGTTTGTAATAAGCGCTCACTTTAAATCAAAGGCGGAAGAAACGCAGACACGGGACAAGCGCCAACTTGTGTTCGCCTTGCTTTCGTCTTTTATTCAAGTGTGCGCTAGTTGAACCTGCAACAATGAACCGACTAGCCAAACGACACGAAATTTTAAGCCTCGAACTCGTATTTGGTACAGCACCTTGAGAAGTAGGCAGCCGCCGCTGCCAACCATTCATACTGGTCACCACCGCTACACCACTCCCCCAGCTCCAACACCAAAATATCTCTATCCTTTTCCCTTCATTTGCCGGGGGCAGATTCATGGTAGCCTCAAGGGGGGTTGAGGGGAGTGGGTCATGAAAGCCTGGTGGATGGAATATTTTAGCACGAATACTTTTTCAAACGGACACAGGAAGGGACACACACAAGCGCCTACCTTGAACAGAACGTTTATTGGAAACGGGATTACTATTTTATACATCACATGCAACAACTCCGGCACGGCAAAACAGAGATGAATTAATATACGATCATTATTTGCTTCTTAAAGATACCGAAGGCGTGCTAACACAATCTCTGCCTGGCTTCTCAATCAATTATTAGTCTGGTTATTTCTACTTTGTGCTTGCGCGCAACGAAACATTCTTGGGAGAGAGGCAAGTAACCACACGTGCTGCAGTGCAACCGATAACAGAACTTGGTCGGGATAGCCTGCTTGCGTGAGGCGAGCCTTTTGGCTATCAAGACTGGTCCCTACTAAGTGGGAATAGGGCTTTTTGAGAGCATTATCAAGCCAGTGTCTGGCGATGCTCCTCTTAACCAATTTCGAGTGGGAAGACCTAAATGGCAACAATGGTTTCTTTCTGCTAGGTTCATAAGACCAGCACGTGCAGTTTGCATGAAAATGAGAATGTATATTTATTTATTTTATTTATTTATTTATTTATTTAAATACCTTCAAGGCCGAGGGGGCGCAACAGAAGGGAGTGGTATATAAAAAAGAGACACAATGCAGCAAAACTAAAGCAAATGGTATCCAGCAACGAAAAAACGTATGTTTAGGCGAAATACAAGATCACATTGGCAACAAGGCAGATTAGGCAAATACATAGTTTTCTGCGGCAGTTAAAAAAATTAAAACGTGTCAGAAATATCAGCAACACAGGCGGGTAGGTGGTTCCAATGCTAGCCGTCCTTGGCGCAAAAGAAAACAATATGGTGAACACAGAAGAAAAGTACACAAAAGAAAACACTATCGTATACAGCAGCGAAAAAGTGTAAGTTTAGGTGAAATGCAAATCAGATTAGAAACAAGACAGATTAGGTGAACACATAGTTTTCAGCAGCAGTTTTAAATAAACACGTGTCAGATATATCGGCAACAGAGGTGGGCAGGTGGTTCCAATCGCTAGCCGTCTTTGGCACAAAGGAGTTAAAGTACGCATTAGCCCGGCAATATGGAATGCGTACCTTATGGCGATGATCCATGCGTCGTGATATGAATGATGGCTCAGAAAGAAGACCCCTTTTAGCTGATGATTGTGATAATAAATCTTGTGAAAGGTTAGCATTCGCGAAAGTTTTCTACGAAGGGAAAGACTAGGAAGGTTCAAGGTACTTTTCATTGCAGTTACGCTAGCAGTGCGGGAGAAGTTGCACAATACAAAACTGGCACTGCGATTCTGTACCGATTCTTATTGATTAGTAAGGGTTTCGAGGCCCGGCTCCCACACAGAGCACGCGTACTCTAATTTCGATGAAACTAGGGTTTTGTACAGTAGTAGCTTTAATGAAGATGGAGCCGTAGAAAAATTACGCCGCAAGTAACCAAGTTGCGGTTAGCATTGTTAACAATATAATCAATATACGGCTGCCATGAAAAATTAATAGTTATATGAAGCCCTAAATATTTGTAAGTTGTCACTTGTTCAAGCACAGAGCCTGAAATATGATACGCGCTAATATTCGCAATGAAAGACCTCCGTGAACCACGCATAACCTTACATTTGTTAGTATTCAATTTCGTGAGCCAAGTCTTACACCAACTAGATACTTTGTCTAAATCACATTGAGTATGGACGGGTCTGAAACAGAAGTGATCACTCAGTAAATGACACAGTCATCTGCGGAAAGCCTGATTGTGGAGTTAATAGAATTTCGCAGATCATTAATATATATCAGGAACAGTAACGGCCCCAGCACCGAACCTTGAGGCACGCCTGAGGTAATAGAACATGGTGAAGAATCAGCGTTATTAGCTGTTACGAATTGAGTTATATTACGCAAAAAGCTCTTGATCCATAAAAGAATGTTACGGTCAATATTCAGTTTGCTGAGCTTTAAACAAAGTAGTTGGTGATGAACAAGGTAGAATGCTTTCCGAAAATCTAAGAATATACAGTCAATGAAAAGTCCCTTGTCTAATGCGTCAGACAAGTTGTGGGATATTCAGGAACCTCATACAACCGTCGTTGCCCAGAACATCATGCGTGATTTCCAATGGTTGCAAACACTCTCGAACCAATGTTAGTACGTTAGAGGCGTCAGAGATAGGAAAGAATCTTTGTCACACTTAAGAAAAACTAGTCATCTAGATATCTAAAACATTTAAAAACATGTGTGCCCGTAAGATGCATCATGGGGATTTTGTCAAGACTTAAAAAAAACAACTCGCTAAGGATAGCCGCGAAATGAGGTCCAATGCAAACGCCTTGCTATTGAATAAAATGTTTCCCATACCATTGCACGTATGTCGAGTCGAGGTACACGGTAAAAAGTTCCAAGAGATGCCTGGACGAAATAGCCGATGTATCTTGAAAATTGATGCAGCCAAACTGTGTTAAGGCCTTCTTTATGTACACAAGCAATGCGTCATGGCGCAAGGAGTATTACAGGTGCTTTATATCTACAGAGAGGGTGCAAAGACCTTCGTCGGACTGGAACGATACGACATTAAGAACTTCTATAAAAAGTCATCTACATCCAAGATAACTTTGAACTTTCTGTTGCGCTAGCTTTCTGGAAAAAAAGTATTCGTTTACTATATATCGGCAGTCAGCCTCTAGAGTCTGTAAAAGAGTACGTTTTTCTAGGTCAATTACTCACAAGGGACTCTGATCATGAGAAGAAAATTTGCAGAAGAATACGATTTTGTTGGAGTGCATATGGCAGGCATTGCCAAATCATGACTGGGAGCTTACCACTGTCGTTGGAAATGGTACAATCATTGCATGGTACCGGTGCTAAAATATGGGGCAGAAACTTGGAGGTTAACAAAGAATCTCGAGAACAAGTTAAGAACCGCACAAAGAGCAATGGAACGAAAAATGTTAGGCCTAACGTTAAGAGACAGGAAAAGAGCGGTGTGAATCGGAGAGCAAACGGGGATAGCCGATATTCTAATTGACATTAAGAGAAAAAAAATGGACCTGGGCAGACCATGTTATGCGTAGGATAGATAACCGGTGGACCATTAGAGTTGCAAAATGGATACCTATAGAAGGGAAGCGCAGTCGAAGACGGCAGAAAACTAGGTGAGATGATAAAGTTAGAAAATTTGCAGGCGCAAGTTGGAATCAGCTAGCGCAAGACAGGGGTAATTGGACATCGCACAAAGAGGCCTTCGTCGTGCAGTGTACATAAATATAGGCTAATGATAATGATGATACTATGTATCAAATATGTCGCACCAACAAGGCTAGAAGTCAATCCTTCTCACGAAAGCATATATATACCAAGACCCAAGGCCGGTCGAAGGATATCACTGCAGGCGCAATACGGTCCGCATGTCTCGGAAAGTGGAAAGGTGTGGGGGGGTCAGCCACCCTCCCCCCCCCCCCCACTTGACGAGTAACGTTTCATACCTACCATTTTCGTCATCAGTCTTTATATAGAAAAATCTTCAGTCGCTCTTTATAGAAAAGTGTTCGGTTCTTAGCTGCATTCGAGAAGAATTTTTCCGTCAATCTCGCACACTTTCTTCGCTTTTTACAACTATCGACATGAACTAAATACACACTAATATTTTACTCTCTGTCGACAGAATGTTCCGGCGTGCCAGGACCATGTAACAATGTATTTTTGATGCTCACCTCTAGTTGCAAACTTACAGCGGTGATTCGGCGAAGCCGTTCCTTTGATACTTCACATGATTCTGCGCACTCGCCGACGGGCAAGTTCCGCCCCTCGCCTAGCTCATAACTTTTGGTTGCCGTAGTAGGCGAACTTGGAGAAGTGTTGAGAGGTCTCAGCTTGAAAGTGTATAAGCGCTGGTGCGATTACGCACAGCAATGCCCCCCTGTAGAAGTTTGATGAGAATATTTCAGAATTCTTGTCGACGGAAGGACACCCCCAGCCCTTTCCCTACCTGGCATCTGCTGTTGGCAGTTAAAGGCACGCAAATTATGTAGTCTGCCAAAAAGACAAAAAATGCTTCGAGATCACCCTCCAAGGTTTTTGTGACCGCATGCCATGCGTTCTTTTGCGGCAGGTAGCTGCTATATGGGCCGCAAAGAACAATGGACAGCTGATGTCGCTGACTCAAACTGAGAAAATATGTCGTATCTTGGGTTTCTTCCCCTTCACTGCTACGCTTTCTCTAAATTACGAAAAGAAAATGTCTATAAGTGAATCTTGAAAGGCCCCGTGCAATGAAAGCGCGATACTCTTAAGAAATGTAGGGCTCAAGCCACTCACATGCGAAACGTTTCACATTCCACATCCCGTACGTAAAAGAAAGATAAAAAAATTCTCACTGTCATTTTTCTACTACGTGCATCACACAGGGCTCGGTATTTATTTCATGTCCTTTTTTTAGCATTTTTTAAACAAATGCGGTGCGGCGAATCCGCAGAATCAAATGATAAGAGCCAGCTCATAAAATGTGGTTTCGAACGTGACTAAAAACACGACGTCTTAGAGATGCGGCGACTTTGCTCTTGCGGTCCAGAACACTTCCTTCTCTTCGTTTCTACTGCCGAAACTCTGTGATGACTTCCACGAAACCTAAGAAGAACATTTCTGTTTTGTTCTTTCCGGTTGTTTTACTCATTTTCATGTGAACGTTACAACATAAAAAGAAATATTCTGAAACCATCGACGACTACTGTAAATGTAAGGGAATTCCGAACTGAGTTCCGTGAGTTCGTCCTTTCATGCGGACGAACGAGCGAGAAAACGACAGTTCCCCCCTCCCTGCTGCCTATCGCTGCAGACCAGTGTCCCGACAGCACGCACCCTTTCCTTCGCGTTCCCGCGACAGCGGGAACGAGTGGCAGTGTGTGCTCCAGCCCCCCCCCCCCCCCCCCCACACACTCCTCCCTCCCGCTCCTACCCGCCACTTCATTACATGAGCGCTCACACACGACACCGCCCCCCCTCCACCCCATGGTTCCATTCGCCCGCCACACCCCCCCCCCCCTCTTCGCCGTTTGTTCGCTTTCCCACCCCCATTTGAGACCACAGCCACACCACCGACATATCACAGAAAATCAAAGCCCATATCTGAAAGAAAGATGGTTGAACGCGAAGCTTTCGCCCATGCAAACTGAATAAAAGCCCAAAGCCAACGACCAGGCAACGAACCCAAGAAATGCTGAGCGACCCGATGGGATGTATGTGTGATGTGATTGCTTTTTTTTTATTGTATTTTGTGAACGTGGAAGTTGAATGAAGCCACATTTCCTTGAGTTGCATAGCCTTTATTTTAGATCATGTAGCCGTTGATTCCACGCATGCACTCACACTTTCACAGACTGCATGCCGTTGCCGATACACGGGATCGGCCTTACGGGCACGATCGCGCTCGCACTTACGTTCGCTTACGGCAGCCTCTTCTGCCGTGCGCTGCATGCACCCGCGGCGTACCCATGTTGACGGCCTGCAATGCATTGCATGACACGCGTAATGCAATGCAGATATATACAGTTCGTCCGGGTAGCGTGGCGTTGCAGTTCCCATTTTTCTTATCGGTACAGCTACGAGTACAAACAGTAGTGCATGGTCTACGATTGTGTAAACAGTAGTTCATGGTCTACGATTGTGTGCGCAGATGCGCAGATTGTTCTATTGTGTGCGCAAATGCGCAGATAGATCCATTGTGTAAGTTGACTCTCCTGCAGTGCGGTTTCGGCGCTCACGGACGAATCAGTGAGGCACAGAAAGCGTCGCTTTATATATGGCTGCATGAGCCAAGGAAAGCTATTTTCGTTGAGACAACAGTCGCTCCTTCCGCTGGCGCGTGATATAACGAGTCCGTGAACATTAACGACTTACCTGAGAGAGTTGCGGATGATGCGATTTAGGGGGTAATGCGAGTGATGCTACAGGTAATGTGCAAGTACACTAAAAAGCATGTGCCTAAATTAGGGGCTTGAAGAAAAGTATTATTGCAACCACTACACACCTATGCCCTGGAAGTTCAGCTGTGACTCTGCAATGGGGCGCAAGTCCACTTGGCTTCCTTTGATGTACACTTGTTATTCATTCATAGTGCATTTTCATTGGAGACGACCGCGTAACTTATTGTGGCGCAGTCGCGCAGTTATAAATGCAGGGACCGCATAAAGCACGATCGCCAGAAGCTGGTCACCGCCCAACTTAGAGAAGCTTCATACGAGTCAGCTTCTGTGGCACTTGAAGTACTTCAGCAATTAAATCACTTACGCTTGTTTTTATGCCTACAATTCTGACATTTAAGCTCAAGAACCATGTTCGGAATGTTAGCCAGCCTTCGGTTAACTTGTTTAAAGAAGAAATAAAATGGCTAAACAGTTTTGTCTCACGTAGGTCCGCATGCTTTGCCTGATTGACAGGTACAGGCGCAAGCATACACTATAAACAAGGTAACCTATATAGTTACTTTTCGACATAAGTAACTGATGAAATAAAGATTACAAGTAGTTTATTTTCATGTTTTCGCTATTTTTGGGGGGTGACAACACCCAAAATGCAAGCCATCTAAAGGTTAGCATCACAAATTGCACAATGTAACCTTTGCACAGTAGCCTATGAGCAACGTGGTAACCTAAGTTTCTACAAGTCAGGAGCTGCGCATATGGAGCGGACGTTTGTTGCTCAAAATGAGGGAATATATTTATTTCAGCGGCAGCGCGGGTGTGGTTGGCGGGAATACAGATTCTAATATACCACAAACGCTGAAAATATATCGCGTTGACTTGGTACTCTCGTTTATGGTTGCAATCATAAGCAGACTTACGCGTGATGAAAAGTATGATTTCTCTTGTGCCGAAGGAAGTTGGGACTAGTTGGACAAAATGCAATTATAGCATTTTGCGGATCAATATGCTGAAGCACATGATTATTCGGTCCCTGACTGATTTGTAAAACGGGGTCATGTGCTATTTTGAGCCTCTTCTGACTTCGGCACCACATGATTTACTTCGCGAATAAACGTCAAATCGCAATTCTTTCAAATCACACGTAACTTCGCGGCGTGCTGCGATAGAGCTTTTGCGTCCCCTACCCCATTTATCGGCGAAATGCGCGAAAAACGGTAGCAGGCAATGTTAAAAATGAAGACAGCCGGAGAAGGGCAGCACAAGAGAGGGCAGCAGCGGTCGTAATAACCGAATCCAAGCGTTGCCGAATGCACAACTGGACGCACTGTTTTGTGACATTGCGCTTGCACTTTCAATATATTGTCTTGCGGTGCCAAATACTTTTCGTCCATTGACCTTCGATCTGGTTATTGGCAGATTTCCGTCGATGAGCGAGATCAAGAAAAGACCGCTTTCGTCACTCCAGATGGCCTCTACCAATTTAAGGTTATGCCGTTCGGTTTATGCAATGCCCCCGCCACGTTCGAACGGATGATGGACTCTCTGCTTCAAGGTTTCAAATGGTCAACTTGCCTTTGTTACCTCGACGACGTCCTTGTGTTTTCTCCTACATTTGAGACGCACCTTGAGCGCGTTTTTGCAGCCGTCCTTGACGTCTTCCGCAAGGCTGGGCTCCAATTAAACTCATCGAAGTGCCACTTCGGGCGCCGACAGATTACAGTGCTCGGCCATCTCGTCGATGCTTCCGGAGTACAACCCGACCCGGAGAAGGTTCGAGCAGTAGCGGCTTTCCCTGTACCTCCGTCTGTCAAAGACGTCCGGAGTTTTGTGGGGCTCTGTTCTTATTTCAGACGGTTCGTGAAAGATTTCGCAGCAATCGCTCAACCACTCACAGAACTTATGAAGAAAGACGTGCCTTCTACGTGGGGTTCCCCTCAGGCTACCGCATTTTCACGCCTTATCACGATTCTGACTAATCCACCGATCTTGGCCCACTTTGACCCGTCCGCACCAACAGAGGTCCGAACCGATGCCAGTGGTTATGGGATCGGCGCCGTCTTAGCGCAACGCCAACACGGACACGACCGCGTTATAGCCTACGCTAGCCGACTCCTGACAACTGCAGAGCGCAACTATTCGATTACAGAGCGCGAATGTCTTGCTCTCATCTGGGCTGTTTCAAAGTTCCGCCCATATTTATATGGCAAGCCCTTCTCAGTAATCACAGACCATCATGCGCTGTGTTGGCTTTCGTCGCTCAAGGATCCTACTGGCCGGCTCGGTCGTTGGGCTCTCCGACAACAAGAATATCCCTACACAGTGACGTACAAGTCGGGACGCCAACACCAGGACGCAGATTGCCTCTCTCGCTACCCAGTCAAAGACCCAACCTCTACGTCTGAGCCTGACACCGACGCCTGCGTTCTCTCTGTTTTTCCACTGGTCCATGTCGCCGACGAGCAGCGCCGTGACCCGTCCTTGCGTGTCATCATTGACCTCCTGGAATCGTCACTTGCCGACAGCTCCCTTCGCTTATTTAAACTTCAAGATGGCGTACTCTACCGCCACAATGTTCACCCCGACGGCCCTGCATTACTCCTTGTGATCCCTAAACACCTTCGCTCGGCTGTTCTCCACGAACTTCACGACCTCCCCACTGCCGGTCACCTCGGTGTGTCACGTACCTACGACCGGATCCGCCGACGCTTCTTTTGGCCTGGGCTTGCTCGCTCCGTTCGAAGATACGTAGCTGCGTGTGATAAGTGCTAGCGACGCAAGACACCATCGACGCTACCTGCTGGGTACCTACAACCAATCGACATTCCCGCGGAGCCATTCTTACGGGTTGGTTTAGATTTACTTGGTCCCTTTCCTCTTTCTACCTCTGGGAACAGGTGGATCGCTGTGGCCACAGATTACGCCACGGGCTACGCCATCACCCGAGCGCTCCCTACAAGCTGCGCCACAGATGTTGCCGATTATCTTTTACGCGACGTGATTTTATTACATGGAGCTCCGCGACAACTTCTCACAGACCGTGGCCGGACATTCCTGTCAAAAGTTATCGCGGACATCCTGCAGCCCTGTGCCACGAGGCAGAAGCTATCCACGTCATACCATCTGCAAACTAATGGCCTCACGGAGCGTCTTAATCGCACTCTCACAGACATGCTCGCGAAGTATGTCTCTTCAGACCACACAGACTGGGACCTCACTGTGCCGTTTGTCACCTTTGCCTATAATTGCTCGCGCCACGACACAGCTGGCTATTCCCCCTTTTTACCTCCTGTTCGGCCTAGAACCAGCACTGCCCCTCGACACAACTCTCCCTGTTCACGCGGCACCCACCAGTGAATATGCACTTGATGCCGTCGCCCGCGCTGCTCACGCAAGGGAAATTGCCCGTGACCGCCTTCTGAACTCCCAAGAGAGTCAAAGGCGTTTGTACGAGCAGCGACACCGAGACGTGCACTTCCCACCTGGTTCTTTGGTGCTTCTATGGTCTCCGTCGCGTCAGGTCGGCCTGTCAGAAAAACTGCTGTCGCGTTACACAAGCCCCTACCGAGTGCTTCGTGCCGTGACTCCCGCCACATACGAGATCGCCCCTGACGCTCCATCTGCTTCCCAGTTCAGCGATATCGTGCACGTTACGCGACTGAAGCAGTATCACCCTCCCAGTGATGACATTTAGACGCTCCGGGTCGTCGCTTCTGCCGCCGGGGGATTATGCTACACGCGTGTGGTATTTGATTGTTTGACCGAGGCGCGCGGGCGCCATCACTTGAGAAAATAAGAGGAAGAACGAGCTGGGCTCGCGCTGTGAACCTAACCGGTCAGCGCTGCAACCGCTGTTGTAAATGTAACCTGTAAATAGTTGCCCGTCTTACTGACTCGTTCTTCGCGTAACAATATCAACTGATGTAGGGAGTCTAAAACAAGTTAAGATGAGAACAGCGGGTATAGGCAATGAACGAGTAACTGTATAAAGAGCTCCTCAAAATATCAGACGACGGCCGCTCCGATAGGTGCTAGAGGCGCATGCGCAGACAAACGCCGGCATTTCACTCGCGTAAAAAAACAGAAAGAGTCATCCATGGAAAGGGTGAAAACATGGGTGAAAGTAACACTACGGCTGTGAGAGTGAGTATTCCTGTCTGCTTGGCGCTTGGCTGCGTTGCACGCCGGGAGGTTTAGAAGGCGGGAAGGCGCCAGCGGAGCGTCGTTACAGACAGTTCGAATCGTCCCAACAGCTCGCGTGAGCCACGCCGTTTTATGGCGGCGTTTCTTAATTGCTTTGTTCGCGATTACTAAGTCTGAGTAATGCGTGTGCTCACCGCGAAATCGGTAATGCCGCTAAGCAGCAAGGACATGTGGGGTGTGCTGTGCGGCAGCTGTAACGAACCTTTTTGCGACTGTGGGCGCTATGTCGTTTGTTCGCCGGGCGACTCCGCAGCAAGCGCAATTCGTGGCGACTATTGCATCCACTGTCCATCTGCTCACGGCCGAATAATGGACTTGGGTAAGTGGCCTTTGTTCCAGATACGCATTAACAGTATGCGAGGTCTTCGTTAGTTTAATGCCTGCCAAGTCGGGTCTTTTCGCTGCTCTCATTTGGGTGCTTTTCTAACCTAGGTAAGGTTTAGGACGGTTTATCCTTGTGCATGACTGACCTAGCTCGCGACACTTTGTATCGATATATCTCCTTATGTGTGGTACCTCTTTTAGCTAAGTATTGCTGCAGCTGCCTAGTGTCATCAGGTGCAATCTCTGAGCAGTGCGGTGATAATCCACCGTCAATTATATATCGCCTTCTCACATGCGTGGGCACGCGGTTGTGATGTGCAGGCTTTTGTAGGTTCACCAATGCGCACGCTTCCAAGGCATGGCTGCGGTATTAGTGTTTGAAACCTGAATTCTAGAACTCTGTGTGTGCTTTCCATGCTTGGGAATTGGTTTGTGCGCCGTAAGCTTTTGACGCTACGCTTCGGGCATAAGTGAAAATGTTTAATGCGTGGTGCTGCAGAACCATGCTTTATGCAACACGTAAACAAACCTGCACGACTGAGGCTTCAGTGCAACATCGACGGTTAGCAGGCAACATAAATAGCGTGACAGAATTTCACGTTTTGTTGTAAAATGATTCCGTCGCGTGTTTTATTTCGTATTCTAGGTAGGTGGTACAGAACAAGAAAGTGGAGTTGTCGAAGTGCCGAAGCAGAGTTCCCAGCTTGGTTACTCGAAATGTTAGTGGGATGAGCACACTTGGGAATTTTAAATTTCTGTCAAAAGAATGTTTGTTCTTTTGCTGCCCCTCACCGGCTGGCATCGCCTGTTTACATGCGTGTGCCCTCCATTATGGTGTGGATGTTTTTGTATGTTCACGAATGCGCACGCTTCCAATGTACGGCTGCTGCGTTAATAGTATTCGACCTGATTTCTAGAACTCTGTGCGCCTTTTCGCTGCTTGTGTATTGATTTCTGCCCCGAAGCTCTCAGCGCCTTACTCCGGGCTCGAGTAAAAATATTTGTGTAGCTACAGAACTTGTGCTTTAGGCCCTGGTGGCATGATGGATATCAGAAGGAAGTTTTACTGGTTATTATTAATGACTAGTTTTGCTTCATTGTATTTACTTTTCTCCAGCTTTGCAACAAAGTCGAGCTCCGGTTTAAAAGCAACATTGGTGACCTGTAGAAAAAACTGGAAGCAGCGTCGGAAGTGTTCTCATGCAAAGAACGTGAGCGCACATTCTTCGGCATTGCCAAGCACTTATCAGGCTATTCAAGGCTCGCACTCATCAACGAGGTTTGTGGAATGATTATGTGCCCATCTATCACTGACTGTGGCATCAAGTGCTTTCTCAGAATTTTAAATTGATTTTCAATGAAGTCTGGGTAATATACGAATGCTCAAAATTCATGTTGCGTTTCCTATGAATCTCACTTCACTGTGGTGAGTATTTTCACCATGCTTTGTAGATGGGTGTTTCCTCATGGCTGTAGTGTGACGTTCCAGTAACTGCACGGCCTAATGAACTGGAAATCGCTGAACCTCTTGTATATTCGTCCACCGAACACACTTGTGTTTATGCTGGATGTGCTGAACAAGTCATCTGGATCTCAAATGGAAATTTAGAGCGTGCCCTCATCATCTGCCTGCTGACATACTGCATAAAAAACCTTGAGCACCCGCGCGCATTCTCACCTGTGCTTGTCCTGCTGCAGAAGATTGCCATGCCGGACACAACAGTGCCTCGCAGACTGGTCACAAACCGCCTGAAGAATCTTCTCATGCTCTTGAAGAAAGAAGAATATGTGCTAAGCTCAAGAAACCAATGTGCTAAGAAAGTTGACTTTCTAAGAGGCTGAATATGTTCTTTACAGATGGCGTCATTGCGTTTTTATTTTTCTGAACTACGGTATATTTGCTTCATGTCCATGCCATGTCGATGATGCCAAGTGGGGAGATATCACGACTGTCGGTAGAAGTACTGGCGTCTGAAGTAACTGGGAAGCGCGAGAGGGCATCGGCGTCAGAATGTCTGCGTCCAGAGCGATAGACGACACGGATATCGTATTCCTGGAGGCGGAGGGCCCACCGAGCGAGGCGACCCGACGGGTCTTTGAGGTTAGATAACCAGCAAAGAGTGTGATGATCCGTCACCACGTCAAAGGGTCGACCGTAGAGATATGGGCGAAACTTTTAAAGTGCCCATACGGTGGCCAAGCACTCTTTTTCGGTTACTGTGTAATTGACCTCAGGTTTTGTAAGGGAATGACTGGCATAAGCGACCACGTATTCGGCATTAGTGTTTTTACGTTGTGCGAGCACGGCACCAAGGCCGACACCACTGGCGTCAGTGTGAAGTTCTGTAGGTACGCTTGGGTCAAAATGGCGCAAGATTGGTGGAGACGTAAGTAGGCGGCGAAGAGTGGTAAACGCTTCCTCAGAGGTTTCCGACCAATTATAAAGTGCATTGTCGCCTTGGAGAAGTTGCTTGAGGGGTGCGATCACAGTAGCGAAATTGCGAACGAATCGTCGAAAATAGGAGCATAGTCCAATGAAGCTACGTAGTGCTTTCAAGTTAGTGGGCTTCGGGAATTCGGATACGGCACGAAGTTTAGCAGGGTCGGCAAGAATGCCTTCTTTGGAAACAACGTGGCCTAGTATAGTCAGTTTTCTAGCTGCAAATAGGCACTTCTTCAAGTTAAGCTGGAGACCAGCATTCCGGAGACAGGTCAAAACGTAATGTAAACGGCGAAGATGGGTCGGAAAATCTGGAGAAAAGACAACAACGTCATCGAGGTAGCAGAGACAGGTATACCACTTCAGGCCGCGCAGGATGCCGTCCATCATGCGTTCAAAGGTGGCGGGTGCGTTGCAGAGACCAAACGCCATGACGGTGAATTGGTACAAGCCACCTGGTGTTACAAACGCGGTTTTTGGACAGTCAACGTCAGCCATGGGCACCTGCCAGTAGCCAGAGCCGGAGATCTAAGGATGAAAAGAACTCCGCTCCTTGTTAACAGTCAAGTGCGTCGTCTATAGGTGGCAACGGGTAAACATCCTTTCGAGTAATCTTGTTGAGCCTTTGATAAGTCAACGCAAAATCGCATGGTGCCATCTTTTTTCTTAACCAGGACGACTGGTGATGCCCAGGGACTACTAGAAGGCTGGATGACACCGCGTTTGAGCATATCGTTGACCTGGTCATCGATAACGCGTCTTTCGCTCGCCGATACTCGGTACGGACGCTGCCGAATGGGTGCATGGCTTCCGGTGTCGATAGTGTGCTAAACAGTCGTTGTGCGGCCAAGTGACGTTGCTTGACATTTCAAAAGAGGAAGAGAAGCCTTGGAGCAAGTGAAGAAGTTCGGCTCACTGCGTCGTCGTAAGGTCACTGGCAATAGACGGTGTAAAAGAACGCCGCAGCGACTGAGGAGGTGATTCTTCGAGTGCGGCAAGATAAGCGGAGTCATCCATTGTGCCAAAGATGGAAGGTGAAGCCAGTGAATCTGCTCTCCCAAGGCTTTCACGGCGTCGTAAAGTAATTGGTTCGGTCGACGAGGTTGACACCCACATCAGAGAGACGCCAGTGATGAACTCGAGAACAGCGAACGGTAGTGGTAGTGATCGGCGGAGAACTAGAAGTTCAGAGGGCGTTAAGAGTACTGTACCGGCATCTACAGAGGCACAAGATACACTGACAAGAGCAGAAGACCAGGCAGGTATAATGGTATCTTCTGAAACGGTGATTTTGCGAGAAGAGTCCTCGTTGGCATGGATAATAATTGGAGAAAACGGAAACAGCTCAATTTCGGCGCGGGCGCAGTCGATGATCGCATGATGTGTGGAGAGAAAGTCCCATCCTAATATGATGTCGTGAGAACATGATGGCCACATGATGAATTCGATGGCATAGAGAACCTGCTGAATGACGACACGAGCGGTGCAGGCACCGGATGGCTCGACGTGCTGCGCGTTGGCCGTCCAAAGGGATAATCCATAAAGCAGTGTCGTCACTTTTCAAATTTTGCGGCAAATACGGGCATTTATCGCTGAAAGTGCAGCGCCGGTGTCGACAAAGGCTAGCGTCAATATTCCTTCTATTGCGATTTCAATAACATTTTTTGGTGAACTATGAGGCCTTATACATTTTGCGGACACCGCAGTTCTTGCCTCCTGAACTGCGATATTCAGTTTTCCTGGCGCAGAGGGCTCCGCCGACGGTGCATGGGCGAAACGGAGCGCCGGCGAGGAGATGGTGAACGGCGAGCGGAGAAGGCGGTCTCAGCGGCAGGAGGAGAATCGTAGCTGTCCGAATAATTGCGCCGTTGTTGGAAACGTGGTGCATATGGAGGGATATTGTTGGAGACGTTCGGTGCAAGTAGGCGACAGTGACGTGCCACGTGTCCAGCACGGCCACAATAAAAACAAATCGGACGATTGTCTTCCGTGCGCCAATGGTCTTGAGGTCGTTCACGCTGTACCACTGGTCGAGCGGGAGGGGATACAGGCGGGCGCAAAGGCGGGCGAAGTGCACCGTAGGTCTGCAGTCCAGGTCTCGCAGTGACTTCGGCGTACGTCACGGTAGCGGCAGTCGGAGCCTGATGGAACGAAGGCGAGGCGTGGTCGGCTACCTGTTCCTTGATGACATATTGCAGAGCGGGCGCCAATGGAGAACTCGACGGGCCGTGTGTAAGCGGCATGAGCGAAAGCTGACGGGCAACTTGTTCACGGACGAAGTCCTTGATCTGTGCTAAAAGCGAAGTGTTATCCGGGGCAACAGCCAAGCTCGACATTGAAGTGGCCTGTGGAAGAGATTGGCGGGTAGCTACGTGTTGTTTGCGTAGTTCATCGAAGCTTTGGCAGAGATTGACAAGTTCTGACACTGTTGCCGGGTTCTTCGCCAGCAGCAACTGGAAGGCGTCGTCTTCAATGCCCTGTAAGATGTGCCGGATCTTCTCGGCATCAGCCATTGCGGCGTCAACGCGGCTACAGAGGTCGACAACATCTTCTATGTAGCTGGTAAATGTCTCCCCGCTCTGTTGTGCACGACCACGCAAACGTTGCTCGGCACGAAGCTTTCGAACGGCGGGGCGCCCGAATACCTCCGTTACGCTAGCTTTGAAGGCCGCCCACGTCGTGAGATCACGTTCGTGGTTTCGATGCCACACGTTGGCGACACCGCTCAAGTAAAACGACACGTAATTCCGCTTTTGGGTATCGTCCCAGTGGTTGTGGCTGCTCACCCAGTCGTACTCAGCCAGCCAGTCTTTTACGTCATGATCTTCTATACCACTGAAAATGGGTGGGTCGCGTTGACGTAACGGGCCAGGGCAGACCAAGCTGGGCACCGAGGCAGCGGGTTGTGGTTGTGGTGGTCCTTCTTCCGGCATAATGAAGACTAGCTGTAGTGTCCGGTTGCGAAGTTCCAGATTTCCGGTCGTACCCCAGCACTTCCACCAATTGTAAAGGGGGTTTATTTGGGTCGTAGAGCGGCAGCAAGAAACGCAGCACCAGCAGGTAGGGCGTAGCCAGTGAGCGAACTGGGTACAGGCCACATGATGACAACGGGGCTGCTCAGCGTGCCGATCTTCTTCCTCACAATTGCAGTGAATGTTGCCATTCTTATAGTTAGAATTTGAAGTTGATCTTATTATGCTTTCTTCAGGTGATTCCAGGTATGAAGATTCAACTATAGCATTTATGGGGCAGCCATATGCTCCTATACTCTAGGCAAATCGTGCTGTATTTCCTGAAGTTATGCATTTAAAACTGCGGGTGTGTGGCTCTGACATAATGCAGTTTGGCCCAGATGTATACAGTGATGGGCCTCTTCTTTTGATTTAGAATTTGGCTGCAGGCTTGTAGCCAATGTGCTTGTAGTCTGTGCTTGTAGCCCCATTTTTGAGCTGTGAACGCGGGGCCAGTTTAATGTCCCTTCAGAAGTGTGACAGAATCGAGTCGCAATATTGCACTCCCTTTTATACCAGTTGTATGTTTACTGTGTTTCTCATACAGCAGTTAAGCTCTCGTGACACCTCTTTTTTCATCATTATGCCTTTTTTATTTCCATATTTTTGCACCGCGATAACAATGCCTACTTTTTCTTTAAGTTGTAAGGAGTAATCTGTTGTGAACAAGCTTTTGTCTAATTGAAATGTCATGTGAGCTTTTCGCTTTATTCAACTGCACGTTCATCATGGTTTCTCTTTTGACCCTGCAAACACAAATATAAGATAAGCTAAGATTGCACAGTGCCTAATGTAGTGCTCGGCGACGGCAGCGGCAGGCAGCTCGAACGCTTCACCCGGCCTAACGTGTTACCTTCCGTATTCGCAGGCTTGGCGACCGTGGATGCTGTTTTTTGACATCAAGGAATTATATCTTGGCTGCTGAACAGATTCGCCGATAGCCGTACACCGAAGACAAGTGCCGAGGGAATACGTCACTACCGCTCAACGATCCGGCCATGTCCGCCCCCTCATTCTGTGCTCGGCGACGGCAGCGGCAGGCAGCTCGAACGCTTCACCCGGCCTAACGTGTTACCTTCCGTATTCGCAGGTTGGTAGATTACACTTCTTTACTTTTGCGTAAAACACTATTCAGATAGCACTGCTGCTGCCTCTGCCGTCGCACGAGTGACATTTGTATACATGTTCTAATGGCGGGCTCACAAGATTCGGTGATACGTGATGTTTGTGGCACTTGCGCCAAAAATTTTTCAGACAATCAGCCATCGTTGAAATGCATCGAGTGTGAAGCATGTTTCCATGTAGGAAAGTGTTCGGGAGTGACAGAAAAGGCGTTTAAGCAGATGAATGCCCAGTTGCATAATGACTGGCAATGCAGTTCCTGTGCAACCCCTGACCACGGCAGATCGTCAAATGACGACTCTAAGACAAGGGAAGAGCCCAGCACTGTTGATAAACTGAACAACATTCAGAAAATGCTAACCACTTTGCTGCCCCTCGCCGAGAAAATGGAATTAGTCCTAGGAATGAAACAAACTATTGATAGTATTGAGAGTTCTGTGCAAATGCTCTCTGATAATTATGATGAGTTTGCAACGCGGTTGAACAAGCAAGACCAGGCGATAAATAATCTTCAGAAAAGGGTGACTGAAATAGAAGCGGGAAATGCAAGGGAAGAAATACCTCGGTTGAAGAAAGAGCTAAATGAACTTCAGCAATATAGTAGGCGACAGAACCTGGAGGTTCACGGCATTCAAGTAACAACAAATGAGAATTTGCTGGCCGTAGTAAACTCTGTGGGTGAGTCACTGGGGCTACAGGAATTGACTGACTCTGACATTGATAGCATTCACAGGTTGCCCTCACGCCCCAATCGTGTGCCGCCCATCATCATTCGTTTTGCCACTCGCAAGATGAAAGAGCACTGGAAGGCAAAGGCTAAGCTACTGAGAGAAAGAGAGTCGGATGTCCGCTTTTTTGAAAACTTGACACCGCTAAATAAGAAGCTTCTTTATCTTGCACGCTCAAAGGCAGTGGAAATAGGCTACGAGTTCGTTTGGGAACATCGCGGAACAGTGCTCGCACGCAAGAAACCAGGAAACTCTGCAATTAAAATTTCTACTGAGAGCGATCTCGAGAAGATGGTATAAGTGTTCTGCCTGCATAACTTGTTGGATTCTTCGCTGAACTCGTAAATACCATGGATGGTTCAATGTATAGTCCAGATTACTCTAACCAGTACGTAATACAGAATGCGCGGACACACAATGCGTTTTCTATGCTACATTTCAATGCACGTAGTTTGAAAAACAAAGGGGAAGAAATTGAGGGCCAATTGGAAAAGATGTCATTGAAGTTTGATGTACTCTGCGTCACTGAAACATGGTTTGCGAGTGATAGGGATGTCTATTTGTTCAGTGGCTACAGGAAATTTAGTGTATTTCGCAGGTCAAAAAAGGGTGGTGGTGTCACTGTTTACATAAGGGATGATGTTGATTGCTCTATGGAAACAGAATGCTCATTGATTTCAAATGATTACGAAATCGTTACAGTACCATTTTGCAACACTTACCTAATAGCTATATACAGGCCTCCATCGGGAAATGCCACGCGCTTCCTCGAATATCTTGATCATGTTCTTGCATATGTGTCAACTTCTTCAAAAAAAATCATAGTTACTGGTGACATAAATATTAACCTTTTGTCAAACAGCCCTGCAGAAAAAGTTTTCATCTCTTATGTCTAGTTATTGTTGTGAAAATCTCGTAAAATGTGCCACGCGAATAACTGTTACCCATGAAGCAATGCTAGATATTTGTTACACAAATAGTGTGGAAAACAATATAGCCACTGGAGCACTATCTATCGATATTAGTGATCATTTACCTGTCTTTTGTATCTTAGGAAAAACAGTAAGGAAGAAAAAATATGATAAATGCCATAAATTTAGAAAAATAGATGATTCTAAAATAGAAGTGTTCACGTAGATCGTGCTTGATGCAGACTGGTCCGAAGTCCTGAACGAAGACCGCTCTTCGGTCTGTTTTTCAAGATTTTACGAAAAGATACTGGACTTATACAACCAAGCTTTCCCAGTAGTTATATGGAAAAAAAAGAAAAAGGTTAGAAAACCATGGATGACACCTTCAATTTATAAACAAATACAAGACAGGAACAAGCTGTTTCAAGAGTTCTTGAGACTGAAAGATAGCGATAAGTTCAATGAATATAAAAGGTGCCGCAATAAACTAAACAAGGAAATCAGAAAAGCAAAAGACAACTTTTACGGTAATAAATTTGATGGCGTTGATGATTCCACTAAACTTTGGAATATCTATAATGAAATATGTCATTCAAAGCCCATCCATTTAATCCCTGATGAAATTGCATTTGCCGGCAAAACTGTCGCAGGTCGAGACCTTTCCAACAAATTTAATCAGCATTTCCTAACTTGCGGCAGGAAATTAAATAATACGATAAAAGTTGACCCAAGCCGTTATATGAACATAAATTGTTCTGATACTTTATACCTGATGCCTACTAGTGAATTCGAAATAATTAACATAATTGAATCTATAAATAGTAAAACTGCAGCTGGTCACGATGAGATTAAGGCTGATCCGATCAAAGCTGTAGCGTCAACGATTTCAGTTCCCCTCGCACACATTTGTAACTGCATTCTTAAAGACGGATACTTTCCCGATGAATTAAAAGTAGCACGCGTAACTCCTGTACACAAAGGTGGAAAAAAAGATGACTTAGGAAACTATCGTCCTATCTCCGTTCTGAATGTATTCTCGAAATTAATTGAACGCGTTATATTTAGAAGAATAACTGACTTTCTAGGAAAACACAAATTGATAGTACGCCAGCAGTTTGGATTCCAGAAAAACAAGTCGACTTAGCTAGCGCTACTAGGCATTAAAGAAAAATTAGTTGAGAACATTGAAAACAAACACTTTACGGTGGGAATATTTTTAGATATTAAGAAAGCGTTTGACTCAGTTACTCACTCTATATTATTAAATAAGCTACCCTGTTACGGCTTAAGGGGACAGGTTTATCATTTAATCAAAAGTTACCTGGAAAATCGCAAACAGTACGTAACATTAAACAGCTCTTCTTCTGATCAACACATAATCACAACGGGAGCACCACAAGGCTCGATATTAGGTCCCTTTTTATTTCTTTTATATGTGAATTACATCTGCAACATACCCCATACTGAGGAGATAGTACTTTTCGCCGACGATACATATGTATTTTTCCATAGTAAAACTTTGGAAGAGGCCGAATTAAAAGCTAATATATGGCTAAGAGAACTATCACTATGGTTAGATGTAAATGAGTTGCAGTTGAATATAAGTAAAACGAAATATGTCATCTTCAGAGCTCGAAACTCGCATATACATAATAGTTTCAAACTGCGTTTCGAAGACGCAGTGCTTGAAAAGGCGAGCAGTATATAGTTTCTAGGTGTATTTTTTCAGGAATATTTATCGTCGAATGACCACATATCCCATCTTCAAAGTAAGCTATCTCGAACAATTGGCGCACTATGGAAAATAGGTTATTTAATTCCAAATAGATTAAAACCGGTTATATATCATGCATTAACTCAGTCTGATATACAATACTGCTTACTGATATGGGGCTCTACAACGAAGACCAATTTATAAAAACTAGAGGTTTTACAAAAGAGAGCTGTTCGTGCTCTTGAACGCGTCCGCTTCAATGATACCACATCTCCATATAAAATAAGGTATAAATTAGTTCCACCAAATCATCTCTATACAGAGAAGCTCTCACTTTATATGTTCAGGCAAATTAAAGAAAACTGGGTAAATTTTGAGCCTATCTATCTTCAAACGACCACAGACCGCAACTTTCGAGTGATTAACTATAAACTACCTAACATTAGAACTAATTATGGGATGCAAAGCTTGAGGTATAAAATTCCTAAGCTCCTAAATAAAAGCAGGAAAATGTTAGACCTAATAAAGCAATCGTCTTCAATAAAATTGTATAAAAGAAATATATGTTACCGAACATAGCTCGTTGGTGTGATGTGCGGTTTTCATGTGGATTATGTGTGTTTTTTTCGCTCTAAATGTTTATTCATGCCAGTTGGAGCCCAATGAATAGTACAGCGCTTTTATATGTAAGACACAGTAATGAACTATGGCTGTTTTTGTTTCCCTGTTTCCTATATTTATTCCCGGATGCGTACTGTAGCAAATCGTGACGTCAAGAACTGGAACAGCAGTACTACAAATATGGTTAATTACGTTTCCTATTACTCGCCCAAATTGTGTTGCTCATGCTGTTTTTTTTAATGTTTGCACATGGTTGTGCTTGTTTTTCTAATTGCATGTATAATTTTTTTTCGAACTTGCCTGGTTAATTTGCTTGTTCACGTTTCCCCTACTCCCTTTTCGTTTATTCTTAGACTGTCCTGATTGCGTCGCTGGAGCGCAGATTGTACAGGGGTCAGGGCCTCAGTCAGGCGCTTGCTAGCGCCTTTAGTCCTTACCCTTCTGGTTTTATGTAAACAAACTGGAGAATTTGTGAATAAAAAAAAGAATATACACCGCACTTACTGTGATAGATACTTTCCGTGGTACCTGTTCAATATATATGAAAACTATTCTAGGATTATAGCGCCTTGAACATATGTGCATCATTTTTATAACCTATGTTTTCTTTCGTACAGTCAAGACTCAGGAAGTCGCAGCATACTTTGTGTACCTGTTTCTATCCTCGGTGATATTGAAGTTCATGAACATTTTTGAATACCACACTGATATTTTTGTTCGTCTTGTTTGTGTACCCTTTTCCTGGTTGGATAATATTCGTACGGGTCAAATCACCATACAGGATAGTTATGTTTTGTGACCTTCAGCAAACACCAAGCACATTTTATAATAAAGGATGTTTTAACTGAACCATTGCGCCATACAAAGGTGACACATGTTGGAGCAAGTAACCTAGGTCTTTCTGAAGGCAGTATACCTTTGCAAAGTTTACATTCCAAAAAATGCGTGCAACCTATATAAACAAAAATAACCTTTACCATTCTAACCATAACAAAAGTTACAAATATAAAGGTTACATTGATGTAATTTTTAAGGTATAGGTACACAAAAATGTGAAAATGTTCACCTTTGTAAAGGTTACTGTGTTTAGAGTGTATGCATGTGCATGCGCAGGTAAGTTTTGCGTCGTCTTTCTTTTCCGTCGCAGTGTGCCCATCAGCTGATAGTCGGCGATTGTGTTGTCTAGTTCTCTTCTCTTGAGCCCGGGTCTGCACACCTTGCCTTCTTTCACGAGGAAACTTTGGCGTCTCGTAAATCCTTCGTACCACTCCTTCATGGCGGTTGAAAAGCAGGAAGGTGACTGCATTTATATATTTGCACTACAGCTTTCAATGGCACCTTTGCTAGAAACACTTGTACAGCTTGAAATATACATCTGCCTCTGATACACCATGTTGATCTTTCACCTATCCGTGGGCCATGGGTGGCAAGAAATGCGCCTACATTCGTGGCCTTGCAGGCAATGGCAGCCAGCGCACGTTCATTCGCGAAACTCGTTAGATGTAATTTTCGTGTACCTATGAATCTACATGTATTTGCGTTTTCTAATACATGTTATCTATTCAGTTTACTATAGTTTAAATTACGAAGTGTGTGTTCTTATTTCGCAAAAATCTGATGTTTTAACATTTCGGCCTGTAGAAAAAAGTTTTTCACGATCGCGCACAATTGCGACGTTGATCTAATAATTGGTGTTTATTGAACCAAACTGCCCCTCCCTCTTCTCTCTATCATACGCCATGGACATTTGAAGTAAATAAAACAAAAGGAAAGAAGTTTCAACAGCCCTTGGTTTAAAAGAAGCTGGTCCATTCACGTCAAGTTTTTGAACTCTCGGATTGAACACTTCGATTCCTAAGATGCGTCGGCTCGCCAAAATACAGTAGTCGTTAATACGTGGTAGTTGTAATTTATTTGTAAAGAGATTTTCCAAGTATCAACTGCAGACGTGTTTTTAAAGGCGGTCAAAGACGCTGGCCATGTGACCACAGAATATATTTTCTTCTGAACGGGCTTTACTTGCAAGGATCCGTTTTTTTGTTATTGGCGGTGATCGACATTCTATGACTAGGGAGGCCAAGCCTAAACCTGAAAGGCACTGCTGCGGTAGCTGTTGGATCAATTTTTTATTGGATAGTGTAAGGGTCGCTCGTCCTCCACAACACAGTCAACATTGCTTTCAATGCTTGCGTCATGCGAGTAAACGCATTCCGTAAGGTACGTTACAAGCCATCACCCAAATTAAAGGCACTGCAGGCTTACCAACAAAGTTACCGTTGACTTGTCGCAGAACACAGTGCTCCGATAAGCATGAAGGTGGGAGACTTGGAAGAACCTATCAAGGAAATTGGGTACCCCGCTCTATAGGCCATGCCAACGTCTGCACCATGCCACAGAACAAAATCAATGAAGAAATGTTAGAAGTGCGGGCTATCTGCACGCCTCTAAATTTGTGATTGGCTTCGTGGCACTGAAAAGAACGAAAAAAAAAAAAAACACGGACACCGCTTCAAGTCAACGGAACAAAAAAAGCTGATAACCTCAAGCAGTGACAGCGCCTCTTTCCCACTAGTCACCACCATTTATTAGAGCAGTCAACCTAAAAATACGAATTTCAAGGAGTCAACAGCCGAAGCGAGTGTACGTACTGTCTTTTTTAATTAAGTATGCAGCGAGTACTTACCATCGAAGAAAAAGACGCACCAATAGAATGGGTTCATAGTGGCACTTGCGACAAGCCCAAAGAGCCACTGCTGCTATGTATAAACCTGACTGATGATGAGAAGACATGTGGAGAAAATGCAGGAACACTGCAGTTAAAAGACACAAGAACAAAGCGCAACGTTCACCGAGCACGAAAAGGTACCAGCAGGGAGCAGCCGAATGTTTCACAAGAACACTTTGCACTAAAGACCACAAAATTTGTATTACTGGCATTGCAAGAATCCTATTGCAGCCCAAGAGAATTACATCAAAGCTTTCTACTTCGCAAGCTATCAAAAACATCACGTTATCAAAGAACCCAGTAATTTTCGAATCCAGAAAGAGAAGCAGCCACGAAGAACGCGTCGAAGCTATTGAGCATTAGGTTCTACTAACCTGCTCAAGAGGAAGGACTTCTTGTTCTTAGGATAGTCGGTGTTTGCCTAAGGACAGTTTGTACCGCAAAGTCCACAATCCCAAAGAAGACACCCGGCTGTTTGAGCGTCTTGTTTTTGATTGGGCATTCGTGTCGTTAAGTAAACATCTCGTTAAGTAAAGTTCCCATTGCAATGAATTGCGTGCCTAACGGAGTCGATCTGAGACAGTGTCAAAATACTTGATACAGATTTTGTTCTATAATTATTTATCGAAATAGCATAGATGGACACCGTTACAACCTGTGATCACAAAAGTGCGGCTTTATATACTCATGAGATGATTATCATTGCCTCGGCGTAGTCCGTGTGGCGATATAACTTCTCAACCGACAGTTATCCGTATACTATTTGACTTCCAAGGACCAAAACTTAGTTGTATGACAACAGAATGAACAGTGTGTTGTGTGCGAACACTTACTGCATTTTCAACTGACGCAGTTAGTAGCTTTAGAGATAAACGTGCCTGCGTGTGTATGCATGTGCGTGCTTGCAGTGCGCGCGCGAGCGCGTGCGTGTGTGTGTGTGTGTGTGTGTGTGTGTGTGTGTGTGTGTGTGTGTGTGTGTGTGTGTGTGTGTGTGTGTGTGTGTGTGTGTGTGTGTGTGTGTGTGTGTGTGTGTGTGTGTGTGTGTGTGTGTGTGTGTGTGTGTGTGTGTGTGTGTGTGTGTGTGTGTGTGTGTGTGTGTGTGTGTGTGTGTGTGTGTGTGTGTGTGCTTGTGCGTGTGCGTGATGACGTACACGCATTCGGCAGGGACCGTCACAATTTCAACTTAGCGCAATAGCTAGCAAGCTTGCCTGAATTTCCCTCGTTTATGAGAGAGTGCGGCTTTCGGTAGATATAGAGGGCAAACGTCTTCAAGCAAGCACGCTTCCCATCTAGCTATTAGGGGGACACTTATTAGAAACCATCAATCATCGCGTTTTCCTCGCGCTCCCGGCCTTGCGTTGTATAACTTGCAAAAGCACACGTGGATCTGAAGCCGCGAGATATATCGACCGTCTGCTTCCTGTGAGACGCGATGAAAAGAGGGCTTCACATTCATTGATCTGCTGTAGACGACGTGCCAACGAAAGTGTCGTTGTGTTAAAACACAATATAGAGTATGGCATAGGCATAATTTCCAAGAATCATCGGAGGGCCTTTCTTCTCGCTTTTTTCTTCTTTTGTTAAGGACAATATACTTTTTTTAGAACAGGCTTTTACAGCTCACCGTAATAGGTTGTGTCCAATCCTACCGCTCTGCGAAGGCTCCCTCGGAGTAACGAAATCGAACATCGAAGGTAGTGCTTTTGCCTGCTGCTGCGTTGGAAGCCATTGCAGGCCTCATGCTTGCAGGCCTGGCATTGCAGGCCAAATGCTTCATAGCCACCATGATTCATCGACACCATTTATTTTCTGGTAACACATTCGTAAAAACTGAGCGAGACAACGTCGTGACATGGGATAGAAACCTGACGTCAGCAAAATAAAACGAATTGCTGATGCACACGCACAGCATTCAACGTTTCAATCGGAATATTTATCTTGATCAGGCCGTTGCTCACCGTGACTTTACCAATAAGAAAACAATTCTTCTTGTAGAGGTATCGGTTTTGGGATCACATTTCCCTTGTTCACCGACTGTTCATCAATTCATCCAGCCCAGTGTTTCTACCTAATACTAGTATTTTGCTGTATCGAATAAAATCATTCTGCGACCGCGCAACGATTCCAAAAGCGAGAGAAATATCGTGTGTGATTTATAAGTTTCACAGTCGAATAGATGAAGGAAGGTGAAGCCGGTACGCGGGAGATTTGTTGCGGGCTTCGGCCGGCTGCAAGGGCCACGGGCACCGTGAACGAGGTGGTCGCACCGTGGGGACAGGACTAGGTGGCCGGAACGACGCTTGAATTCTCTACGAGGCTAATTTTTGTGCAAAGAGTGGGCAGGAGCTCTGAAACGGTTTTGCCTTCTGAACGCCGCGACGAAGCGCAGTTCGATGTAAAAACTACTGATGCTTTGGTCATTGCGATGCTATGTGATTAAAGCTTTTTATCCATATACAATGTTTCTACTGACTGTAATGTTGTTTTAAAAAAAAGGCCACTCCATAGAAACCGCATTCTTGAGGCTTAAATGACATATAGTGCTTCTATGAATGGTGTGAGACAAGCGAACAGTTCTCCGACTTCTTGTGGAACAGTGTGCGCCCTCATCTGCCGGTAAAAAAAAACCATCCCATCCAGAGGAACAGTCACGAACCTTGCGTCTGCCTCTATTCCGAAAAAGCATCTGGGACTCCTTCACTTAGGTCCGAAATTCTGCTTCAGCAGTCACTTGACCCGTTTAAGAAGACAGCGACCGCAAGGAATGCTTCGACACTGGTGTGCTGATAGCGCCTATCCCGCGTGTCATGTGTCTGCGTTATCGGGCGCTTTCGCCCTGATGTGTGAAACGTTGTCAGTACGTGACGTCACTTGTCACATGTTTCTTTTCTGTATATATAAGCTGCTTTCGTGAAATAAAGGGGGTCATCGTGCCCGTGATCGGGGTCAGGCTCAGTTCGTTCCTGACCGGCGGCGCTCGGCGTCCGGCAAAGGCCTTATCACCGCATAGTGTGTGAAGTGGGATCTTCTGGCATTCGACGGGCATTGCCCTAACTTCGTCAACCGGCGCCATGTCAGAAGACAACGCAGTCAAGCCCTTTCATGGCATGTTCGCGGTTCCAGCTCCGCCAAGGTTTGACTTCGACCGGACGTCCTAATGGCCTTCTTGGATCCAACTATTTGATTACCGCTTCGCCTCTGGCCTAAATGAGTGGAGCGAAGTGCAGGTCCGGACTCTACTTTATACGATGTGCAGGCAAGCAAGAGAAACCTTCTCGACCTTTGCATTACCCGAAGAAGAACAGAAGCAGTAAGAAGCCGTCAGAAAGAAGTTCGACAATCACTTCGTCGCCGCAAGGAACCTTGTTTATGAGAACGCATGCGTTCACCGTCGCGTTCAAGAACCTGGAGAGTCAGTCGACCAATTCGTTACCGCGTTGCACACGCTGGCGGACCTGTGCGACTACAAGGAAAAAGAGCGTATGATTCGCGACAGGTTCGTGGCCGGCCTCAGGGATGCTAAACTCTCTGAGTTGCTTCAAATTAATGCCAATTTGACTCTCACCAGCGCTTTGGGAAAAGCGCGCTTAAAGCAGAACATCCAACGAAAGCAGCAGCAACTGCGAGAAACCGGCGACGAACCCTTGACAACGGCGGCCAGCAACCTTGACGCGGTCAGCAAATAAGGGCAGCCCAGAAAGAATTCTTCAGGACAGCATTCGGGCAACTCGTTAAGGAACTGTTCACCTGGAATACAAGGTCGGCGCCCCAGAGCACAGTCATACCGACCAGGCACCCCCGGGTCATGCCTCAGCTGCGGTCAAGGAGCGCACCCCAGAGCCTCGTGTCAAGCAAGAGCAGCGAAATGCAACTACTGCGGTTCTTCCGGACACTTCGCGGCTGTATGCCGGAAAAAGGCTGCACCTGATAGAAAAAATGTACAACTTTCATCTCTCCATATGGACAAGGGGGCGTATTTCGTCTGCGCCGTGAACGACTCTAATTCTCGGTATGTAGAGGACGTCATTAACGGCACTCCAGTGTTCGCTAGATTCCGGTGCCGAAGTTTCTGTTGTGCCCTCAACGTTTCCCGGTTTGCCTACCAGGCTAGACAAGTGCGACCTAATCCTAACAGGCCCATCGAATGAGCCACTGAATGTTCTGGGAAAGTTTCATGCCACTATCCAGTGGAAACAAAACACTGTCCAGCCAATCGTGTACCCAGTCTCACCATTACGCTCCATACTTCTGGGTCTCCCAGCGCTTGAGGCTCTGGAAGTTAAGTTCCCAGACTCGGCCAATAGCGCAACCGCCGTCGAAGCTTCCTGCCCACAGCTTTTCAGTGGTCTAGGAGCGATAAAAGGAGAATACAACGTTAAATTAAAGCCGAACTCGATGTTGCACGTCGCATAGCCTTACCCTTGCGTAACCAAGTTAAGCAGGAGCTCGAGCGTATGGAGCGAGATGGTGTGATCCGCAAAGTAGATGAACCAAAAGAATGGTGTGCAGGAATTGTGCCAGTATTCAAACCATCTGCAGCGGTTCGTATTTGCGTTGACTTGACGCAATTAAACAAAAGTGTACTTCGAGAGGGCTATTTCATGGTGAGTAGTGATGATAGCCTCGGTCTTTTGAGTGGGGCATCTGTGTTTTCGAAGTTGGACGCCAACTCTGGCTTTTATCAAATTAAGTTGTCTCCCGAAAGCCAGTTAACTACGTTCATAACGCCAGTTGGGCGATGCTGTTTTCAAAGACTGCCGTTTGGAATAACGTCAGCACCCGAATTCTTTCAGAAGCGAATGTCCCAGATACTTGAAGGAATACCAGGCGTGATAAACATGATGGATGATGTGCCCATTTTTGGCCGCGACAAGGCTCAACATGACGAGCGCCTGCGTCTAACTTTAGATCGTCCCGCAAGTGCTGGCGTTACGCTAAACAAAGAAAAGTGTTCTTTTGGGGTAACCGAGATTAAATTTCTTGGCTGTGTGCTTAGTCGAGATGGCATCAAGCCGGATCTTGAAAAAGTTCGTGCTATCAACGAACTCGCGACGCCAGCTATAACGTGTTTGACGTTCGACGGCTGCTCGGCATGGCTAATTATCTGGCAAGATTCATACCAGATTCGGCTTCGAAAACAGCGCCTTTACGTCACTTGCTTTTGAAGGGTTCCGAATGTACGTGGGGACAAGCCCAAGAGCAAGCGCTGTTGTACGTCAAAGACGTTATCTCTTCGACGCGCGTCATGGTTAACTATGATGCAAAGTACCCTAGGATTCTTTCCACTGATGCGTCATCATTCGGTTTGGGGGCCGTACTGATGCAAGTTCAACCAAACAATGAAAAAGGCCCTGTTGCATTTGCGTCGCGCTCGTTGACGCCCGCCGAAATCAGATACTCTCAGATTGAGAAAGAAGTATTGGAAATGACTTGGTGGCAGAACGATTCTAAGGGTACATCAAAGGTCTTGAAGTTTCGTTTGAAACTGACCACAAACCACTTGTAACATTGTTGCGAAAATCGCCTTTAGATATTTTGCTACCTCGTATTCAGCGTTTTCGCGTGAGGCTCATGCGGTTCAGCTATGCAGTTGTGCATGTCCCGGGTAAGAGCCTCGTTACTGCACATGTGTTGTCCAGAGCCCCGATTCAGGGAAAAGAAATTGATTCTGGTGCGCTGAATGTTGGCGAAGTCGCCAAGTTCGTTCCTGGCTGTTTGTCAAATGCCGTCGAGGCTAGCCTTTTTGATCGAGTCAAAGTTTAACAAGCAGCCGATGAAGTCTGTCAAGCTCTCATAAAATTCAGCCGGGAAGGCTGGCCAATGTTCTCATCACTGTCTATGGTCTTGCGTCCATACTGGCAGGAAAGAGCAACGCTGACAGTCGCTGAAGGCGTGATACTCAAAGGTGTGCGGCTGGTGATCTGACAAAAATTACGCGCAGAGGTATTGATGCGCTTGCACGAGAGTCACCAGGGAATTGAAAAATGCAGAGCTCGAGCCAGAGAGTCTGTATGGTGGCCTGGGTTGAGTTGTCAGCTGAGAGCTTTGGTGACCGATTGCCCTGTATGCGCGGAGCACAGGGAGGCAAAGTCGGAACCAATGATTCCGGCAACAACTCCACAGCGTCCTTGGCAAAAGCTTTGCAAGACATGGCATACCAGAGGTTCTTATGTCGGATAACGCAACACAATTTGTATCCCAGGAATTTAAGTCGTTTGCTGGTAACTAGGGCTTTCGCACTCTGACGACAAGCCCCAGCTACCCCCAGGCAATTGGGGAAGCAGAAAGGATGGCCCAAACAATTAAATGGCTGATTATAAAAGCTGAGGAGCCCTATCGTTCGCTGCTAACGTACAGGGACACCCAAGGTCCATTTGGAAAAAGCCCTGCAGAGCTTCTGATGGGCAGGCGGCTACGCACAACAGTTTCTGTCACTCCCAAGAACCTTCTGCCCCAGAGGGTGAGCCTGAAGCAGTTCAGAGGTCACGATGCAACCATTCCACAGCGGAAGCGTAGGTACTTCAACAGTCGTTATGGGGCTCTTCCGCTGCCAGTCCTCAAACCAGGAGCGGAAGTATGGGTGACAGACTGCAAAGTGAAAGCGCGAGTCTGGCGTTTTGCGCAGCGTCCGAGGTTGTATGTAATTAGAACTTCCACTGGGGTAGTTCTAGAAAGAAACAGGAAATTCCTGGTTTGCTTTGTTTCGCAGCAGAATGACTGCGAGGACGGAGGAGGTAACTGAGTTTCCGCAGGCATATGATAGTCCGGCAGAAATGGAACATGAAACTCATCCAGCTACTAACAAGGCACCTGCCGATCCATCTAGCACTCCCTTGCCACGAACTGACCTTCCTGGTTACAGAACGCGATTTGGCCGTCATGTCCGATATGGGTTCAGTAACTGACTATTATTATTTTCTTTTGAGCATTGCTTGCTTTCATCATAAGTGGTAATCTTTTGTTGGCTTTGCTGCAAAGTTTCGTTGCAAGTGCTGGTGTATATATATCCTTAAAGAAAAGGGGAGATGTGCTGTCTGCGTTATCGGGCGCTTTCGCCCTGGAGCGCTGTAACGTAAAATGATTCCAAACTGTTTTGATTCCAATTTTTGCAATCAGCCTTCCCTATTGGTCAAAACATTTTCCGGCCACTCCCAACTTCGCCAGTCTGTGACGCGACGTCACGAAAAGCGCAATAGCTCCCCATCTGATACAACGTGTACACACTGATAATGCATGATTAAACCGCACAAAAGAAAAATAATAATTCCCGATTCGACGCCTTTTCACCATTAGCCCTCTGCTATTGGTCCAATGTTTTCAGGCTACGCCCACTTCGGCTATCTGACACGCGACCTCACAAAACTGCGAAAACTCACCACGTCAAAGTGACGTGTACGCGAAAAAAACGCATTAATATGCCGAACAAAACTGAAAATTTTTCTGAATAGCCACAGACTGCCCCGTTCCGAAAGGAATAGAAGATGGCTGCCCGCCAATTGCTCAGGCCCTCGCTACTCGCACCTGCCGGTGAGCGTGTATTTATTTGCGCATGATAAAGCTTTTTGCGTGGCAGTAAAATGTTATCGAGCCCTTTCGGCATGCATACGACATCGCTCTGCCAACTCTTCCTTGCTAAGGATACATTTTAGCGGCATTCTTATCCTTCCGTTGCGCGCCGCCGCGATTTTCAACCAGCCACCGCAAGCTAAGTAAGGCGAAGCGGACCAATCCGAGAAGCCGGCACCACCCTCTTCATGCGGGTATCTATTTTCACTGTACTAGCTCGGCCCCATCGAAACCCTCTTCACTAGAGCGTGCTCCTCGCCTCTTGTCAGCCAATAGCTGACCCGTAAACGAGCGAGGGATTCTGGGATGCACCGTCTGCTCCCTGTTTCCAGTTCGAGGAAGCGCAGCCGCCGCCACCGCTTCGTCGTTGATGTACAGTGTTGTTGAAACCTATTGATGCGCTTGCAGTCCAGCTTTGTCACACTCGAAGATTACTCGGTTGCAGGCGCCTAGCAAAACCATGGTGGGCTGTTCTGCCGCTGAGTGCTAAAATTCAAGCTTAAAGGTAAACTCACGTGCCTACTGCCTTGCAGCGTCCCTTGCTGAGTCAGCTGTGCACAAGCATCGGAGGCATGGCTGCCACTTCCAAAACTAAACCATAAGTGAACAAAAAGAAAATGAACGTACAGTGGCACTTATCAGGCGGCGATGAGCTGTGTAAGGGAAGGGCCGGCACGGAGTGAATCCCCAAGATATTTCGTTCTCTAGCATTGACTCAAGCAACAATCACTATTTCAGTACTCGCATGCACATATAGAGGTATTATGAAACATGGTTTTGCGGCGCAAATTTAAACGGGACACAGCGAGATACATACTTACTCGTAACCAACTAGCCCACCTTAGTTCCTTGAACAAAGATATATTGCACACAGATAGCTCCTCGAACACAGATTGGGCCGTATCGCCGACATATTACGGCTGCATGCGCAGCTGTAATATGTCGGCGATGTGGCCAATTCCACATCTTGTTGACAAAAAAAAGCGAAAACTAACTACGTACCACTTCAAATGAACCTCGAGTTTCGACGAAGAAATGCCGTTCACAGCGCGCAGTATTCCAACATTTTAAACACTTCATTTTCTAATTACACTGGCTGCGCCGTTACTGACGATATCGGTTGCAGCGACGAACACAAGGCAGTATTTACCAGGCTGCTATAGCCAACGCCTCAGCACCCGATTTTCTAAGTAATGATTCTATACGCTTGACAAATTATCGGATAAAGATAGCTTTTTCATTTGTCTGACTGACCCGTAGGCAGAGCAATCAGTGACGGTGCGCCCAAGCAGCGGCAAATGCCGTAGAGCTAAACCTGGCAGAAACAAAAAACGCTGCCGAAACGAGAACCAGAGTTCGTTTATGAATAAAAGTGTATCCTTCACTTTATTGGCTCGTCATCGTCGCGCCCAGAGTGAACTGAAACCTAGAAATCAGCTGCATGAATGGTACGACATTGCTGGCCGACAAAGTGGACGGAAAGCTTCGCACAACTGACAGTTAAAACTGCGTAGAAAAACACGTGCGCCAGGCACGCCGCCGATGCTACCGCATCGTCCGTCGAACCGGAAACTGCTAGCAGACGGCACGCCCCACAATTCCCTGCAATTGCTCGTTTTACGGGTCACGTATTAGATAAGAAAAACCGCTGAGTGTAGACACTCTTATTGGTTTTGAAAGCGAACAAAGGTGACCTCCTATAAACGAGAAGAGTGTTTGATTGGGTTGCTCAGACAATGCTGCGGGTCACCGCCTGATGCTTGCGTTGGTGGTTACGTAAATTTGACGTCAGGAGTTTGGAATCGAAACAGTGTGGAATCATTTTACGTTATAGCGCCTCTGATGTGTGAAACGTTGTTTGTCCGTGACGTCACTTGTCACATGATTGTTTTCTGTATATATATGCTGCTTTCTTGAAATAAAGGGGGTTATCGTGCCCGTGATCGGGGTCAGGCTCAGTTCCTTCCTGCCCGCTACCCGGCTGCGCTCGGCGTCCGGCAAAGGCCTTATCACCGCAACTGGCTAACGAGGCTGAACGTTCTAGATGTTTGTTGGAGTTTGTAGACGTAGTGTCTAAGATTGTGGGTGGCGGTAGATACGCTGGAAGGTTGAGACCAATTTTTTTATTTATTTAAAAATATCTTACAGGCCTCATATTGAGGCATTGAGTAACGGGTACACTACGTAGAAAATAGACAGAATATATGACACAGATAACACAGTAGCAGTTTACATAACACAGCCGTAACTACAACCCAAGTTGAAAATAATTAAGTTCACAAAAAACGGTACTAACGCGACATAGCGACATAACGTTACTAACGTGACAATAAGGGGCAAAAGAAAGTGTAAGTACAATAAATCATAGTGCTACAACCGTAAAACCTCACATTTTATTAGTCATATAGACAGTCAAGGCGTCACGGAATGAATCGCAGTGGGACAGGCATGCTATGCTATCCGGGAGAGAGTTCCAAAACCTGACGGCACGAGGAAGAGCAGAGTAGTGGAATGCATGTGTAGATCCGTAAATGCTGGCGTAGCTGAAATGATTATGAAGCTTGTGTTATGGGGAGTAAGGTCCTTTCAAGCAGGCCTGTGTTCGAGTGGAGTGAATGAATTTGTGAAACACTGTTAACAGGGAAAAGTCTCGGCGAGTGTTGAAGGATTTTAATGAAAGTTTAAGTTTTGTTTGTGTTACACTGGACAGGTAGCTGTAATCTTTTAAGGTTTAGTGGCTTGCCCTGATCTCGATCCTTTCTATGATGTCTTCATTTTCCCAGAAGGGTTTGCGTGTTCTGACAGCCGGCAAGGAAGGTTTTTTCCGTTATGTACGACGAAGCACTTTTTCAAGATAAGGCAAGCATTGCCCTAGATAAGTATTTTAATGTGACCACCACTTCAAGCAAGGTAAAACAGAAAACAAAAGCAATCCTCGAGAACCATTGCAGTAGAAAAGGCCAAACGCCTTGAAACTTTTTTTACTAGCTTAACTAAAAGCGGTAAAAAGGGGTATCACCTTCGTGTCTTCGAGAGAAAAACTTTACCTACAGATAGCCAGATTATGTATTGGGTCAAGAGCAGCACCTGCGTTGAGTGACATTTTTTTCTGGCAGAAATTAACCGCAGACTAGAAGACAATCTTAGTCGTTTAGCGCAGCGCATACTCAGATATGTAGACGATTACTTGATAGTAATTAGTAGTATTGGTTTCTTGCAAGAAAGTAGAGTGGTCTTGGAGAATTTCAGGCATGAAGGGAAAAGAATTCCGTTGACGTATAAAATACCAGCCAATGGTGAAATCCGCTCTTTAGACAGCCATTTAAAGTTTTCGGCAAACATGTTTTGTTGGGCGTGCCAGCAAAGTCCGAAAACCCATCCTTCCATTCAATTCCGGCCATTCGAAGATAGTAAAAAGAGGTATCGCCATTTCTTGTCTTATGTCCTCGCTTAAGAAATATTATGCACACCTCATACAAGAGAGTTTTTCCGCACAGTTAACACGCTTAAATGAGGCCGGATTTCCCGACGGTGTAATTAGTGCCGTGTGCGAAAAGCTGCTTCCACAAATCGTGAACAGAGGCTTTTTTTTATTAGGAAACACAAAGACGCATGTTTCAGCCAGGAATCACTAACCTTACAAAACACGGAATATTACTACATTGATAAGTCGTTTTAGACCACTCGTGCTGATTGGGAGTGCGTCAGCTCTTGTGTTTCTTTGTATCTTCCTAGGATGCCGCGAAGTCGTTTGCTTGTGGATTTTTCTGTGGTCTTTGCCTTGTTTTCTTTTCCTCCATTTTGTATGCGTGTATATTCAGGGTAGCTCCCAATAAAAATTCAGTTGTGAGATAGCACTCGTGTTGTGCATTTTCTTCTTTGTAACCAAGGATTCATCGAGTGCAGAGCATGGACGCCAGTCTCTAGAATTTTCGTTTATTCATATAATTTAGTAAGGCTTTCGACTGCCTTGATCATGACATCTAGGCATAAAAGCTGTCATTGTATGGAATACCTTTACTGACATGATGTCTAAAAGATAGAAAACAGTGCGTATGCGTAGCTGAACACATGCCATCCCTATTACCGATTGTTAGTGAAGTGCCCCAAGGAAACGTTTACATGAATGGCATTTCAAACGTTGACCCAGCCGTGCGCTTCATTATATATGCGGATGATAGCGCCCTGCTTTTTTCTGGTAGTGACGCAAATGACTTGGCGCTGAAATGTAATCATCATAATCAGCAGCTACAGCAGCAGCCTATATTTATGCCCACTGCAGGACGAAGGCCTCTCCCTGCGATCTCCAATTACCTCTGTCTCGCGCTAGCTCATTCATACTTGCGCCTGCAAATGTCCCAACTTCATCGCCCCACCTAGTTTACTGCCATCCTCGACTGCACTTTCCTTCTCTTGGTACCAATTCCATAACTCTAATGGTCCACCGGTTATCCATCCTACGCATTACATGACCTGCCCAGCTCCACTTTCTTTCTCTTAATCTCAATTAGAATCTTATTCTCTCTCAAGCGTACCAGATAACTGAAAGAATGCAACAATAAACTAATCCATAAGAAGGGAGCTGTTAGAGAATTGAAAAATTATAGGCCCATCATTAGCTTGCTTTCGGTATGGTATGGTATGGAGAACTTTATTGAAGCTTGCTTTCGGTGCTCTAAAAAATATTCACCAAGATAATTTCCAATAGAATCGGGGCAATACTAGACTTCAATCAGTGAAGAGACCAGGCTGGCTTCAGGAAGGGGTATTCTACAATGGTTCACATTCATGTCATCAATAAAGCAATTGGGGAATCTGCGGAATGCAATAAACCTCTTTATGACTTTCATAGATTATGAACAGGGATAAGGTGCCTCAGAAAGGCTGGCCAACGTTTCGATAGGAGGACCTATCTTCGTCAAAGGCGGCCTCGTCATCCTCGGCGGGTTAGTTTTAAAGGGTTAGTGGAGTGACGTCACGTCGATGTCCGCTGTGGCTGTCTGTAAAGGGGGAGACTGAAAAGAGAATGAGCGCCGGCGCTTGACTGGCTAGGCGCGGTTTCTAAGACGAGGGGACAAGAGCGGGAGAGCGAGAAAGTGACAAAAAAAATTATATATATATATAAAAAAAAAAACCACCGTCAGAGGGGGTTGGGGGAGCGAGAGGCGAGTGAGCGTTCGGAGGAGTCGTGGTTGGCGTGCGTTTGGGGTCCCTGAAGAGCCGGTCAGTGTGCAGGTCACAATACACTGACCGGCTGAATACACTGACCGGCTCTTCAGGGACCCCAAACGCACGCCAACCACGACTCCTCCGAACGCTCACTCGCCTCTCGCTCCCCCAACCCCCTCTGACGGTGGTTTTTTTTTTTTTTATATATATAAAAAGGCATTTGAATAAGTAGAGATACCAGCAGTCATAGAGGCATTGCGTAATCAAGGAGTACAGGAGGCATACGTGAATATCTTGGGAAATATCTGCAAAAATGTCTCAGCTACATTGGTTCTCCACAAGAAAATATAATCAGCTTCTTGTCAAACTGGAATCATGGTCGCAGTCAAATAGTATTAAAATCAACACTGCGAGGACTTGAGCTATTTTATTTAGACCTCGAGAAAAAATAATTTAAACTCATACATTCGCTCCAATTTCCTGGTAGTGATATTGAGCTGGTAAATGAATATAAAATTATTGGTGTTGTGAGGAAGAAGATCGGCACGCTGAACAGCCCCGTTGCCATCGTGTGGCTCGTACCCAGTTTGCTCTCTGGCTACGCCCTACCTGCTGGTGCTGCGTTTCTCGCTGCCGCTCTACGACCCAAATAAACCCCCTTTACAATTGGTGGAGGTGGTGTCTGTCTGTCTGTCTGTCTGTCTGTCTGTCTGTCTGTCTGCCTGCCTGTCTGTCTGTCTGTCTGTCTGTCTGTCTGTTTGTCTGTCTGTCTGTCTGTCTGTCTGTCTGTCTGTCTGTCTGTCTGTCTGTCTGTCTGTCTGTCTGTCTGTCTGTCTGTCTGTCTGTCTGTCTGTCTGTCTGTCTGTCTGTCTGTCTGTCTGTCTGTCTGTCTGTCTGTCTGTCTGTCTGTCTGTCTGTCTGTCTGTCTGTCTGTCTGTCTGTCTGTCTGTCTGTCTGTCTGTCTGTCTGTCTGTCTGTCTGTCTGTCTGTCTGTCTGTCTGTCTGTCTGTCTGTCTGTCCGTCCGTCCGTCCGTCCGTCCGTCCGTCCGTCCGTCCGTCCGTCCGTCCGTCCGTCCGTCCGTCCGTCCGTCCGTCCGTCCGTCCGTCCGTCCGTCCGTCCGTCCGTCCGTCCGTCCGTCCGTCCGTCCGTCCGTCCGTCCGTCCGTCCGTCCGTCCGTCCGTCCGTCCGTCCGTCCGTCCGTCCGTCCGTCCGTCCGTCCGTCCGTCCGTCCGTCCGTCCGTCCGTCCGTCCGTCCGTCCGTCCGTCCGTCCGTCCGTCCGTCCGTCCGTCCGTCCGTCCGTCCGTCCGTCCGTCCGTCCGTCCGTCCGTCCGTCCGTCCGTCCGTCCGTCCGTCCGTCCGTCCGTCCGTCCGTCCGTCCGTCCGTCCGTCCGTCCGTCCGTCCGTCCGTCCGTCCGTCCGTCCGTCCGTCCGTCCGTCCGTCCGTCCGTCCGTCCGTCCGTCCGTCCGTCCGTCCGTCCGTCCGTCCGTCCGTCCGTCCGTCCACGCTGAAATGGTTATCTTCAACGCAGCCAAATGAGGAAACAGACGACGACGGCGAACGCGGGAGCAGTGGCAATAGCGCGTGCCGAGCATGAGCACGAGCCACCTGCGGAAGACGACGACGACATTCGAGCAGCTCTGAGAGTAGCTGCTTTTTTTAGCGTTACATCGCCGGCGCAGGCTAGCGTATACACGCTTCGCTTGAAAAATGACTGTTCTACAGAAAAGAATTGTGTGATATGTTGCAGACCTTGATCGAACATCATCAACAAGTAAATTGCTTCCGAAGTAGAACATTATTCGATACACAACTTTCTACGATTACTCGTATTCTGATCTGGTTTTACTATTCCCACGCTGAAAGTAGAAATTTTCTGGCAAACTTTGCATCGCTGAAACCACTCGTTAATAATTTTTAACTCTGAAGCGCGAACTATGGTCTGTTGCACGTTTTCGAACCCAGCACAAAATCCGGCCTCTGAAACACAATTTGCCAGTTTTAGTTAACAAGTATTAACACATGGGGATTAAAAGAACACACAGTTAGGAAACTATTGCGACCGTCTATAGGTCATCTTTTTCAATTATGTAAAATGTTGCTGTTTGAGTGCGCTACGATTGTATTTCCCCGATGGATTCATTGCTTTGTAACCCATGCCTTTTTCTGGCCGCGTTAGACAGAATTTTTGATGCTGCTTGAGTATCTTATATTTGTATGTTTTCGTAGGATGTATTTTTCTTTTGTAACCAGTGTATTTTGTCCGTTACTGTTAGACGTTTTATTTTTCTTTGAAAGTGCTTAATCAAAGTAATGCATTTGCCATTTTTTATTTGTTAGTTTGTTAATCATTGTGTAAATCTTTATGGCAACAATGTTGTGCTCATTTGCTTATGTGTGTGTGCTTTATGTGGTAATGTTTCAGATGCAATGCTTTTCTTGTTGCTGGAACAATGCACCTTGGCTCCTGGGCCTTTGCCAAGCTGCTGATTGCACCTCAAAGTCCAAGAGTCCATCCAGATGTTTCCCTAAAATAAACGTTGGTTTGATTCCATTTGATGCAGCCTTGTGACGTGCCAGACCATTGCCATGTTATTCGAGCTTGCCTCTCGGCTTTGTGGATCCCCTTAGGAAGAAGGGCAAAAGTGCACAGCACTATACGAAGAGCGCAGAGGACCAAATCAACTCAATCTTTATTTCATCTTCAAGGGAGAAAGGCAAAGTTGGGAAAAGGCTCATGAACAACAGCTTTACGAAGCATATTCCGCCAAGGTACCGTTCAAAGTCATTCATTAAACACATCAGTTGATTAAAATTAGTCAACACTTGTCGCCAGAAAGTGTTGCGTTTGCAGATTTGGCTTAAATAACAGACTTACTGCATTTCGTAAGTAATCCGAATGTTCGCTTGGTAAAAATACAGTTAAAAAAAACACCAGAGCAAGAACTGGAACTGGAGAAACAGACGAATGCCACACGTATACACATCTCTGTTACAAAAGTGGCTAATTGAAAACAAAACAAAAAGAAGATCAACACAGGAGCAGTCCTTTATTCTGAGATTGCGATACTCGAAAAAATGGAAGAGTGTACTGATACTGTTTTCTCTCCGCATAGCGGTTAAAGAGTCGAATGTCGTGAAGGTAAATCTTACATAAACTGTCGAAATACGTTGATTGGGGAACACAATATATTCCGCAAACGAGCCGTAAAATAAATCAAAATAAACAGCCACAGTAAGGTCACAATATAATAAAAATAAAAGAAAACGTGCGCATGTACTTGTAAAAACGGAACCAAATCACAAATAATGCAAGAGTTACAACAACAAAATGAGAATATTGGGTTATCCCGGTATTCGTAAATGATCCTTTACTTGAAGTTCTTCCTTTATTCCACCGAGTCGACGAGAGCACCGTCCATCAGATGAAGGAATCGCTACGCTTCTCAAAAATAGCTGTGCTGTGCCAAATACCTAACGACCCCTTCTGTCGACGAATGGTGCTGGCATCCACTTTCCTAAGTCGAGTAGGAGTGTTGAGTAGAGCGACGTTGTATAACACTGTCATAAATTCTATTTATAACTGTTGCAATGCGGAGAAATATCAAATGGCGGCTGCACTCGGTACGATAAAAACCCACTACCCATGGATCAATATCTCGTGCATTGCAAACATAATAGCGCCGCATGAGATTAAACAATTTAGTTAAATTGTTGTTGCGTGTTTTGCGAGCTGACTGATATATGAAACGTAAACGCAAAGCGTAAAGTGTTTCCACCGAAGATACTTTGTACTCAGAAATATTATAGTGCCTATAGGTGCACCGCAAGGTTACTTGCAATGGATCGAATGAAACATTTTTACGCACGGTCAACTTGTGCATATTTTCTTTTGGTGTTGTTCCCCGTAATAAATGATAGTGGTTTAGCAAAGAAAAAAAACAAGGAATTGTATATTGAGCTCTTACTGGCGGTAGTTGGCAAAATATATTGTTGAGAATTTAGTAGTCCTGATATCCTATGTATTTTACTTGAAACAAGCTAAATATGATCGGTCCAAGTTTTGTTTACAGAAAAAATTACACCAATAGTTTTATTCTCCATTACAAAATTTATGTTTGAATTATTCAATTACCAATGTATAGCTTTTATGTTTTTTTGTGTAGTACTTGTACAAAAAAAAGCGGGCAAGCTTGCACTCGGTCGTGCAAACCTTAGGCAGAGCGAAAGTGTGAATCCTCAGGTCTTACTGGCTGCTACTGCAAGGTATTAACAGAGTTTGTGCTAGATGTTAACTTGGTTTAACTTAACTACGCATGTAGGGAAGGTATTCTCGAGCGGTCATTTTCAGAGGTACCTTCCCTTTCGCGACATTTCGCGTGACTAGCGCTGGACGCGTCGGTGCCCACGAGCGACAGCGTTCCTGGCATGGCACAAACGCAGGCAGGCAGGCAGGAGCCGTGTCTGTGTCGGGCGAAGCGAGCGCGCACCTGAGCCGGCAGTTACTAGGCAACGCGAGGGGACGTCGTCGCTACTTCTTCGGCGCATGTGTGGCTCGGTAACGCGGGCGGCGTCGGCAGCAGCCCTGTGCGTTGCCTCGTTGGTGCTGCTACAATTTCTTTCTCTCTGTATCTGGCTCTCACTTTCTCTTTACCTCTCCCGAGCATTGCGCGCACCACGCGCCCCGCGCGCAAGCTCTCCTTCCTCCTTCTTAACGTCCCATGTCAAGGCAACATGTGCACCGCACGGAGAGGAGGCGAGGTACACGCCGCTCCGCGAGGTGGTTGCTAGGCAACGCAGTGACGTCATAGCTCGGCGAGGTTTTGCGACAGCAGGTGCCACTTTTTACGGTTAGCTAGAACAGCTTCGCTATTGAATAATGACAGCTTCAGTTTTCGTGGAATTATTATATAGTGTATTATTTTCAGACGCATGTTTTATTTGCTTCAGGGCATTATTGATAATGCATACCAGTTTGTTACCATCCTCATCCTTCAAAAGCTCCGTGGTGTCATCAGCGTGTGCTATTCATAAGTGAAGTAAATATCGTTTATATATTCTACAAATTATAGCAGGCTTAGCATGCCTGGCTTGCGGAACGGCCGAAGTAATCTTCTCAATGTTACAATTTCAAATTATATTGGCTAATGCATTGGTACCTGTACTGTAGGTATGAAAACAATATAACTCTGCCCATATTAAAGAATTCCTTATGACAGGAATACCATAGAAAAAACAGTAATTTTCCATATAAGACATAGCACGTGCCCTGTAAGCTTTTGCGATATATAGGAATACACATGTTTTTATATGGGATCCATATAGGTTAATATGGGACATGGAGGCTTAAATAGCGAAGGAAAACTATCGATAAATGGACTATGAATAACAAGGATAGTGATTTTTTCCATCAATTGTATAAATAAAACTACCAATCGTATCACTATTATGAACTGCGACAACCCAGACTGCTACGATTGTTACCGCCGTATGCATAGCACGTGGCTCGACACATGCTGATAAACGTCCCGAATATCATGTTGGTTTCATTTCTTACGCAACGTTGAATGGACCTGTGCCCGACGAAGACGACAATACTACCATATACTAATAAAAATCGCTGAATTTTCATACTGCTCATCAACAGCAGCAACTAATGTCAACTCAGCGCAATTCTTAGGTGTTATACTGTACTGGACACTCACATGGTCTTATTATATTCAGTCACTAGAAGAACAAGAAATGGCCAGAATCTCATGATGAATGCCGACGTTAATGCGATTAGTATTGAAGCAATCAGCGACACACCATGTTACCAACGCAGAAATGCAGCCTGGCTCCACTCTTGCGCTGCTCACTGCACACGCTGCGTCATCTATCGCCACCACCGTAAACTCCACCGAGCGTTGGAGAACTTTCGAGGATCTTTTTTGTCACTGTACAGCGGGGCATGCCCAGTGGCACATACCCACGTTGGCGTCAAATAGGTTCACTGAAAAGGGGTACATATCCAGTGCCGCTTCTCCATCACCCATGTCGGTGTCAAAGGGGTTTATTGAAGAGCGTCACATAAATACAAAGGGTGTGTTGCGATTCTGGCCAGCATCGGAGACTGTCCACGTAGGCAGCTAAGGAGGAAAGCCAAGACAGCTTCGAGTCCATGTAATGGAACGCGTTTCAAACCATCTGGATGACGTATGGAAGACGCGTCTGAAACGAGACGCCACCTCGCGGCGACAAGAAAAAGTTGAAAAAGCACACGTTATATCTGTATTTTAAGTCCTTGCGCCTGCGCACCTATGAAAAACACGACGTAGCTTACATTAACGGCGTAGGAAAGCACGTCTACGTTTTCTTGTGCGCAGAGGACCTTCCTGTCGGCTTTCCAAGCATCCTGCTCAGCCGCCATCGTGTTTGGACAGGAAAGTAGCCTGCATCGTTTCTGACTCCGATGCTGCCTTCGCGAATCTGTCTACTTTGACGCCTTCGTGAGAATTGGAATGAGACTTAAGATGGCCGCTGTCCACTTAGCCGTCTACTTTGCCGTCTTAGGCGAATACACAGCCAAGGTGTCACGTACCCAGTGTCCCAAGTTGGTCCAACGGTTGGTTTCGAACCCTGTTCGCTAAGCACAGTAGCCCGATGCGCTAGCCATTCCACCATTAAGTACCCAGTGACCTGCAGGTTGGCGTGGAAATGCTTAGACAGATAGATAGATAGATAGATAGATAGATAGATAGATAGATAGATAGATAGATAGATAGATAGATAGATAGATAGATAGATAGATAGATAGATAGATAGATAGATAGATAGATAGATAGATAGATAGATAGATAGATAGATAGATAGATAGATAGATAGATAGATAGATAGCCCCGGAAAGTGCATGAAATAGCCTAAGAATGCGCTGTACAAGGGAATCAGGCAGAAAGCTTCTGATGCAAACACATTTTTAAAAACAGTATTTACACGATGAGGTGATGCTTTCTTCGCTCTTCGTTCTTTGAGCACGGCGGACATTAAATGGTGGAGCATAGCCGTAGCAGCCAGTTCGCTAGTTGACAAATATCCATGGTCGCGTGGATCACGTGGGTCGCGCGCTGGAGTTTTCGGCGTCCTGCTGAAGTACGTTGCTGAAGGTAAGCAGTTGTGTAGCACTTAACCGTTTCACGTCAACTTCGCATCACACAGATTCCCAAATGAGGTTTGGATCATCATACTTGTTCTCTCGGTATATCAGTATAGAAGTCCCGAAATATGTGCGCAACCGGCTGCTGCGAGGTCACGTGCTAAGAGAAGCCGGAATAATTTAAGCAATTCAATAATACTGGGATCACTTTCGGAAACACCGGATACCTTCTAATTTCCTAAACGATTTCAGTTTCCCTTTAATGCTACCTCGTGCCCCAAGACGCGCTTGTGAAAAGTTTTCTTCAATACGTATATAATGTGTATTGTCATGTATTGGGATAGCCAACTTTTCAGAGGCAAATATATTGTTCGGCACGGAAAATTAGCGTTCAGCGTTGCTCATTACGTGTGTGTTGAAATTCCGTTCATATATTTGTTACAAAACAGCGGAACGTGGCTTATTCCAGAACACAACGTGGCTCCCGCAGCGTGAGTGCCGCCAGCTGCACTGAGCCTAGAAGCGCAAACTTCGTATTTTCTCCTGAGAGCCTAAAGTCCTCTCCATATTGCGGAAGCCCAACCTAGACGAGAAGCCATGCCAGCCCCTCATTTCCCGCCACTCTCCGGAGAGGACTCGGCCAATAGTTCAGGGCACACAAACCGACTATTCAGTGACATTGCCCGGAGTTGCGGTTACCGCAAGATTCGCTTTCTACGAGCGCAGCGAACCAAGTATCGAAGACAACGTCGGTAAATTAAAAAGAAAGACAGCTGCACAGCTTGCATAACGTTGCAGTAGAACGTGGCTGCACGATGCGGCCGAGTTATGGTTAACAGAGCATGGGGCACAAATAAACACGAGCAAAGAGGTGCAAGGGGCATTAGGTAGGGAGTGCTTCCTGAGAAGGCGAAGGAAGAAGAGCGAAAGAAAACGGCAATACGCAATGGCAGGATGCCGCCGCAGCGACCACTAGGGAGCCACGAAGGCGCTGCTCCGTGTTCGACCCCGCCGTCGGCTCTTTGGCGGGGCCATTCGCATGCGCCACGCGTTCCACAGGCGACGGCGCGTCGCCACAAAGAGGTCGATTGCCGTTCGCCCGGTCCTGAGGTGCTCACGAGAGCCCCATTCGCGCAGCAGAGGTCTGTTCTCGCTTTCGGCGCTCGTTCTGTATCGCACTTTGCCGCCTGCTGTGTTGGGGCACCTGTTTAGAGTCGCTCTTCGAGCCATACTCAACTCTGAAACGGTCTGTCTTTTTTTTTTCTGAAAATAATATTTGTATGCTTTATTTATTGCTCATCGTGTGCGGCTTCGGTTGTTAAATGTTTAATTACATTTCCGATTTACACATCCTGTTTCTGTTTCCGAGACCTGCTTCTTGACTTCAGTACGCTTGTTTTCTGTTAAAATATGTCGAAAACAAACACATCTCACGACAGTTGAAGCTCGTTATCAGGACAAATAGTCAGCCGGTTTGACTGTAGCCTACGTAGGCTTCCGGCGCTCTGGTATTATTTTTTAAACGGAGATGCGCTGTTTAAATAAGGGTAAGCGAAACGCAGCCCTCGTTCTTTACCGGTTCGGACCTCTGACTGTTTGCTCTCAACAGTGTCTATACTGCGCCACCATCGTTGTAGGCATCATGCCCTTTAACGCTGACGAGGCACAGAAATATTTAAATTATTTGGTATCATCGTATGTGTACTGGAACTCCATACGGTTATGCAATGAGGCGAACCACTAAACGTAGCTTCGCGCGGTCATGTCGCCCCTTTCATTGCACCACACAACACCACATACACGCAAAGTGCCTCGAGCGACCAGTCGCGCGGCAATTCTGCGTGTATTCGCGGGCTCCTTTCACGCTCAGAAAAACACATTTATGCGGCACGTATTGAGCAACACAAAGCTGTATCGGGAGTTTTTCATGTTGCTCTACAATTTTCTCTTGGACACTTTGATAATTAGGGCAGTACTTCTCGAGCTAGATAATAAATTACAATTAGCTAATTAAATCTCAGCAATCAAGCAAGACCAATGTATAACGGGGCACGACGGAGTGCATGTTAACCAGCTTGCAGCTGTAGCCGTGCGAAACACCCTAAACGATGGCACCCATCGTATTTTAGCATTCTCCAGATGATATTCTAACTCTCTCATCCCTGCGACTGACAGAACTGTGACAAAAAAATAGCACTGATCTCAACCGAGCATTCGCCATAGGCGCCTTCGCAGGTCTGACCCGACTATGTCTTTTAGAATGAGTGAGTGAGTGAAATAACTTTATTGAGGTCCAGAATGCCGTATGACCCCCAGCAAAGTTTCGCGCACATTCTTCAGAGACTGCGGTGAAGTCTGGTCTTTACTGAACTTTACATGAAAGTGCTTCAAACTCAGGACTCGCCCACTTGTGATTGTTCTAATGTACCAAAAAGAATGCACCAGGTCCTTTGTGTCTACCCTCAGTATTCGCTTGTTCAGAATACGCTGGCTGATTCTATATCCTAAATCGGCAATAAACCACTTCCTGAAGACGTACAACTGATATCATGCCCAGACCACGAAACTAACTGCCGATCAATTTATGCCTTCCTACACAGCACATGGCTTGTGAAATTTGCAAGTGAGAAAAAGCTGCCTCGATGCCACCACCCCCGCAGAAGCGTGGTATTATGATTATTAATTCACTCGTTCCGTACAACTCTAAATCACTTGTAACCATTTGTTTCTTGCCTACGCTTTATCCATGCAAAGAGTATCAGGCTATAGAGGAATCAACCTTTATTCCACTTCCTGCTATTTTCAATAGAAATTTCTTTCCTCTCCCAAAGTCTGACAACTGAAGAAATAACAGTAATGAAAAGTCTAGTAGAAAATAAAACGATCTAAAAGTTTTTGTTTTGGTAAGCCAGCACTGAATAAATCCACAGCCTACTAATATCAAGGCGAAAAAAAAAGATAAAAAAACATGATCGTGCACCTTCGAAAAGTCAACTACACGTGGCGCCCTAATAAATATAAAAAGGCCACGAAGGTAGAAAATACCTGCATTTAAAGCCACACAGTGTAATCATAACAGGCCCTAAGAGCTCTAAACGTTTACATGTAACTTGAGCGTTTTTGTACATTTGTCCGTGAACTGCGAGATCGAGTTGTAGTGGTCTTCCGTTTCGTGAATGTTATACCCTTTCCTGGGACATAAACCGTATAGAAACATGCTTAGGGCACGTGAAAGTGGGAAGAGCCGCAAATAAGTCTCGACGTTTTGTTATACCTGTTCAGTTGTATTCAGGCTTCCCATCCCATAGCGTTTATTGAAATGGAAGCTACAAGATATTTCGGACAATCTTGTCATCTCAGTGCTCCCATTCTACCTTCTCGCTGTGGTCCTCTTTTCGTTGAACTACAAAAAAGCGTTCTATGAACCTGCCTGCTTTAATGTCTCTTGCAGCATAACATGATTTTTACGGGTTATATTTCAGTGTCAACTGAGCAAGCGGCAAAACGGGCTTTGCTGCATATTTAATTTTCGTGTCTGCTTCCTATGAAAAAACGGAGCCACTCCACTGCATTCGATATAGCTAGAAGGTTCCCTTGCAACCGAATCTGATCTGTATTCATGTTAGGTTCACCGACGGCACGTTTACCTTGTTCGGGAAAAGCGCAAAAAGAATTCCTTTACCTTCAGGTATCATTTAGCATAGGGTGCTACTTTGCTTCTAAAAGAAATACATTTACGATGCGTTCATGTCGGGCATACAAAATTTATTTTTGTCGTTCAAGGATGCATAATTCTAGCTGCTTATTATTTATTTTCCATGCATCCCTGTGAGAAAGATGCTCATAGTTACGACAATCAAAGCCATCCCTGTGGTCAGCGGTTTAAGGGGCATCCACACAAGGGGCGCATTCGTGGTGGACTCGAACGACGTCAGCCACCGCGATACATTCCCCGCAGTCGTCCCCCGCTCACACGGGCGATGCAATTGGGAAGGGAAATCAGTGTTAGTAGGCTACTCTGGCAGCTTCTACTCTAGACATCAATGTTTATTTCTTCAAAATTCACCTTGTTCTACGCTTCACATGTAGTGCCCCAAAGGGACGGGAATTGTTCGACCAGCGAAAAAACAAAAACATTAAAGTGGCATCGTCGCTGAATTTACCCATCGCGGTGGCATATGTGCAAAGCGGCTTCGCAAATATTACAGGGCCGCGAACCACAGCAACAAAGCGATTGCAATACAGTTGCCACCCTCTGGAGCAGCAACTTGGTCAATGTTCCCAGGCACCAGCACGAAATTCCGCTGCCTCTTCCACCAAGCGTGAATTGTTTCTTCCATCCGGACAGAAAGTCCTCTTCGGTGATACGCGGTAGTGGTACGCCTGCTCGCAACACCGGCACGTCGTCGACACGTGATGCGCAATCCTCGCGCCAACAGCCCGGATTTATCCCCAATGGGAATATCTCTTTCAGGTAAGGATACTGGCCTATATTATTTTATCGTCATCATCATCGGCCTATTTTTATGTCTACAGCAGTACGAAGGCCTCTCCCTGCGATCTCTAATTACCCTGTCTTGCGTAATCTGATTCAAAGTTGTGCCTGCCAATTTCATAATTTCATCACCGTACCTAATTCTCTGCTATCCTCGACCGCGCTTCCCTTCCCTTGGCATCCATTATGAAACTCTGATGCGCCACCGGTTATCTTCCCTACGTATGGCCAGCCCAACTCAATTTCTTTTCTCTTAATGTCGACTATAACATCGGCTACCGCCATTCGCTCTGTAATCCACACCGCCATCTTCCTGTCTTCTAAAGTTACGCCTTACATTTTTCGTTCCACAGCTCGTCATGTACGTCTTCGTCTCAAGCTTATTTGTTAAACTCCAAGTTAAATAGGGGAACTGGCGATTCGCTCTCAGGCAAGAGAACATGCTCTATGCCCGCAAACATAAGGGACAAATGTGAAGTAATCAAGCGTTGAAACAAACGATGTCTCTACAGCCAATGTTGTGACAAGGGTATGCGTCTTTCTCAACGTGAAGCCCCTTTGTCGAAACATTGGCTCCACAGACATTCTGAGTTTTAATGAGATATTCACTTGTTCGATCCTTTCAAGTTTTCATCTCACTGTGCAATACTGTCTTGCACAAGTAGCCTGTAAAAGCACAAAGCTATGACTATGTGAAATAACAGTGTTCCCCCCCACGTATGGCGCGCCACATAAAGAACGGGAACAAATTATGTCTCACAAGAACACAACGAACTCGCGTGGTTCAAGAGCAAGGTTCACGACGCTATGGAATAAAATATTCGGATGAGGTGGTAATCACAATTATTCACGGACACTCAAACTCGCCCTTAAGAGCGTGCTCCTGAAAATGCTCAAATTTGAGGACGGCCGTACTGCACCAGCTGACTGCCGCTGCAGATACCCGTGGTTGCTCAGTTGAACCAGCCTTCAACTTTTCACCCTCTCGCCCTTACGCTGTCAAACACGTGGACGCCCATGGTTCTCACGCATCGCACTTGACGCATAAGCAATATAGCTCTCTGCAACTCAATGAAATTGTGAATGGCGTTATTGTGAGCGCCATTGGATGTACGACCTGATAGACAGGCTGATTACGTAGTAATAAAACAAACCCTCCTACACATTGCTAATCGTGCCTTGCTACACAGCTGAACGCGGAACAGCGCAAGTAACGCGCATCAGCGTATAAGTGACCGGCCATGTTATGTACTAGATCGCTGCACCTTACTCAACTTTCTTCTCCCCAAACCAAGAATATCCTTTCGATACGAGCGGCAGTGGTGGCGTTTGAGAGAGCTCACTCAGCCATAGTAGGTGTAATCCAAGAAACTCAAAGTGGTGTTGGCCAGTTGAAGGCATTGAAGTGCGTAATTTGTTCCAGAAATTTCAGGCTTGCTCGGTTATGGCCCATCTGCGTTCCACTCGTAAGATCCAGAAATGGCGCGAAGAGACAGCAAGACAAAGGTATATCTAACCCCTTTGACTACGGCGGAACATGGCCATCTCTATAGGAGTGACAGCGCAGGTGATTGATGCAAGTGCAGGATCCGCAACCACCTACTAATGTGGCGGGCTCGAGGTCATTCCTTTACCCTCTGCCAAACAAAGGTGCCCACTACCAAAACCTAACGAGCACGACTAAAAATCACAACTTACGAGCCCCATTAGCTGTAACACAGATTACGCAAGTAACCTTACTGATGCTTGAAAATTTTGACTGAAATAATCTCACCATGACTTTCGTTGGTAATGCGATTAGCACTCGAGCAGGCTGCCGACATAATGTATTGCTAAAGTCGCGTTTATTGAACGTCTGTATCTACTGGTACCACTGGGACTTGCGTTGCTTCGGCTATATGCGACATACTCCGGTATCGTCTAACTTTGCTAAGATTGTCAAGCTTACTTTGACGACGACTGCATGTATGAATCCAACGCAGCGACAATGGACACACGAAGATGGCGTCTTTAGAACAACAAAGGCGTTATGACGACCACGGCATGGCGGCAATGAGGTAACGATTCTTAAATGAAGGCCGATGCTATAATGATGACAGCGTGACCTTACGAAGACTTGAGCAAAATCGGATGACGACAAATGTTTGACGACAACCAGACGACAAAGCTGGAATGACGATGACGGTACGAACGAGGATGCATTATTTCGGCTCTCGACGATGATGCAAGTGAGGACGACGGCATGACAACGGCGCCATAATCACGATTGAATGACTACAGCATAACTGCAACAGAATGACGAAGAATGACGTTGATGGATCGGACGAAGGCGGTATCACGACGATGGCATGGTGGCAATGGGATGACTTTAGTGAAGTGATGACGATTGTAAAACGGCAGCGTGATGAAGACTGCATGACGCCAATGGCATAATGACAACTGTGTAATGACGATGGCCTGACGCCAACGGCATGGAGAGAGTAGTTAGGCGAAGTTTGAATGACGACGATGAAACGAGCGTGACGTCATCACGACGACGATACGACAACGAATGCAAGACGACGGCTGTACGACGGCGATGCAAGGACGATAATGCCATGACAACTCTGTGATGACAATGGGATGACAATAAGTATATTAAGAGAATGACATGATTATCACTATCACTAGCCTGTATGACGACGACGGCTTGAGATATCAGATACCGAAGACGGAGTAAAGACGATAAAACAAGCACGACGGCATCACAACCGTGGTGTGGCAACGAAAGCTTGACGAAAGTGTGACGACGATAACGTGAAGATGACGGCATGACGACAGTCGGATAACAAGGCTGGAATGACGAAGACGCTTATAGCACGACGGCAACATGACCGCAAGCGCATAACTAGTAGCCTAAGTTTTGGGATAATTTTAGCCACTGGGTCGGTGTAGAAGGCATATGACGACGGCATGATGATAGCCAGATTACGAAGCTGGAATGACGACGTTGGAACGACCACGACGGCATAATGGCCACTCGCCCATAGCTTGTGGCCCAAACTGGTCGTCGTCAGAGCTAGACAGACAGATAGATAGATAGATAGATAGATAGATAGATAGATAGATAGATAGATAGATAGATAGATAGATAGATAGATAGATAGATAGATAGATAGATAGATAGATAGATTTTGGGCTAGTTTAATTATCACCTCTCTACCATTCCGCATTCGAAAAAGTTGGCGGTGTACGTCCTCTTCAGACCAGTTCTCATTATCTATATTTTTATCGTAGCAGGAAGAAAACGAATCTTTTCCAGTGCAACTCTTGCCTAGAATCAGAATAAATTGGAATGCATCGTGTATAGTCAGGGTCATGCCGGGATCAACCGAATGGATCCCGGCATGACCCTGACTATACACGATGCATTCCAATTTATTCTGATTCTAGGAAGTGCTCCTAAATCGCCACATTTTGTGAGCCCAAAAAGAAATATGTTTCAATTATTTTATTTCTTTTATTTATTTATTTATTAATACTGTCAACCCACAACGGGTCATTACAGGAGTGGAAAGTACAGAAAGAACATACAAACTTGTACATTCCTTGGCAGGTAGTGGAACATCATCATGTTACTTGGCAAAAGTAACATGCGGTATGGATCAGAACATTGCACTTGTATTACTGTCTTCATAGTTCACCAAATATTCTAACGGATGAACACTTTCTAGAAAACCACTATAAAGGTATGCTCATGAACAAATTAAGGTCACAGGGGACAAATTATGTAAATGATATAGACTTAACTTTTTCCTGAAATTCACATATTGATGATAGTTTCACTATAGTATCTGGTAGCCCGTTCCATTCATTGATAGCCCTAGGGAAAACAAAATTTAAAAGAATCAATAAAGACAGAGGGAGGGGACATACTGTGTCTGTGCCTAAAATAGGTGTCTGATTGGATGCTAAAGTATTCGTTTTTATTTATGCTAACGAGATCATGAATGACAAGAAAGAGAAATTTCAGTCTTTCGAGGGAAGTTCTAGATTCTAGAGAGGGTAGATTGGCAATTTTATTAAGTTCTGAGGGGGAGTCATGGCGCCGGTACTTATTATAAAAAAACCTTAAAGCGAGGCGTTGAATTTTATCAAGTTTAGATTTATTCGTTACCGTGTAAGGGTCCCATATTATTTTGGCGTACTCCAAGATTGGTCTAATTAACATTTCGTATACCAGAATTTTTATTTCAGGAATTGCGCTGTGAATGCGTCTTCTTAAGGACCATAGTGCATTGCGTGATTTGGTACACACGTCATCGGTATGAGCATTCCATCTTAAGTCGGACGCAATAGTAACACCAAGATATTTATCAGCGCAAACCCTTGTTAAGGAAGTTTTATCAATGGAGTATGTATGAAACAGAGGTTTCTTTTTTCTTGTGACCGTCATGACAACAGTTTTTTTGTGTGTGTTTAATAACAGTTGCCATGTGTCACACCAGGTTTTAATCTTTTTCAAGTTTATCTCAAGAAGAGTCTGCTCATCGGGATTTTCAATCTTGTTATACAAGACACAATCGTCTGCGAACAGGCGAATGGGTACTGTGATATTATTTGGCATATCATTAATGAAAATTAAAAAAAGGAGCGGACCCAAAACGCTACCCTGGGGTACACCAGATAGTACCCCTGAGGGATCAGAGCGACAGTTTTCAAGCACAACATACTGTTCTCTGTTGGAGAGGTAGGATGAAAACCATTTAGTGATCATCGGATTTTTGAAAATTTTATCAATCTTTAGGAGCAATTTAAGGTGGGAAACTTTATCGAAGGCTTTGGCGAAGTCAAGGAATATTATGTCTGCTTGTTTGCGTTCGTTCAAGGCAGTTGCGAGTTCATGTGTTAATTCAACCGAGTTATTGTCGAGTGCTGCTTACGGAAACCACGTTGGCAGCGATCTAGGATATTGAAATCAGCGAGGTATATGGATAATTGTTTGGTGACAATATGCTCTAGTAATCTGTTGAAACCTGTATGGCAGAATATGTCTCTCTTTACGTGGTAGCTCTTTAAAAACAAACAACCAGACACACTCTTCCTCCTTCTGAAGCGCACAACTCGTCCTTACTGACGTGGAGTCCTGATCTATAAAAATGATCTTCCAGATAACAATAATTCTAGTATAAAGCTATTTGCAGACGACTGCGTTATCTATCGCGAAATAAATAACCCTAATGATACACTTGTCCTTAAATATGACCGAAAGAAAGTTTCTGAATGGTGCCGTAAAAGGTTAATGACCCTGAACATCAGTAAATAGAAGTACACGACATTTTCGCGAAGCACTAATGACTTAATGTTTTCAGAATACAGAATTAATGGCATCGGACTGGAGCGCGTGTCTAGATACAAGTATTTGGTGTTTACATATCTGATGACTTGTCATGCCATATTCACATTGACTACATCATAGGTAATGCAAATCGCACTCTCGGTTATTTCCTACGCAATTTTTTTAAACTCCACAGCACGTAAGTTACTGCTTCATCAAACTATCGTTCGTCCGACACTCGAATACGCGTGTGCAGTTTGGGATCCGGCTCACCGCACTCTCATTCAATCCATACTTATTTATTTATCTATCACAGTACCCACAGCGCCATTTCTGGCATTAGTGTATGTGGGGGGGGGGGGGGGGGGGGGAGGAGGGGTTGAAAAATGAAAAAGTACACAAAATACCACCGCGCTTTGGCGGCGACAAAAATAACATTGAGATAGGCAACACATAAAATTGTTAAACATAAAAATTTTACAGCAAGGAAGAAAATGATTCATTTGATGTGAGTGAGTGAGTGAAATAACTTTATTGAGGTCCAGAGAAGACGCCGGGGACATTTGATGTCATAGAATTTTGTATTATAATTCATTGAATATATCCATACACTTAGCGCTCTTTGGCCATTGATGCCCTTGCGCCATTAAAACCCATCAATCATCATCCCTTCAGAATCGATCAGCCCGTTTTATCATGTAGAACTATTCACGTACCGCTAGTGTCTCGAAGATGAAATCATCACTTAACCTTCCTAACCTTTCAACTCTGCGCAAAATCTTGCGCCCTTGTTTATTTTCCGAAGCATTCCATCACCGTTCATTAAATCAGCAACTCATTTCACAGCCAGTGTACCTATCATCCCGGACCGATCACAGCAATAAGGTAACTGTTCCTCGTCGTCATACTGACATGTTCCTGTATTCCTTTGTGCCATGAATATGCTCTGAGTGGAACCACCTTCCCTCTTCTATCTCTACCTTAGCCGATGCATCATCATTGAAGACTACTGTAACATATCATCTGTTGAAATAACTCGAATTTCGCTGTTCTTTCTTTTTATTTGCTGTTGTTGCTGTACCCGGTAAGTTTGCTGTTGTTGCTGTACCTGTACTCAGTAAGGCCCATTGGGCCCTGAGGGCATGATAATAACAATAATAAAAAGGGTGTAATAATCAGGTATAATGTCATTAAGCGACAATTTTCACAAGGAATTGACGGGATCTTACGTGCCAGGAGCATTTGGAACAAATCAAAGTGAAGATTTGTTCCTGAATGAGTATTACTTTTAACGCAGCTATATGACGACGCTTAGCCTTTTGAACCTCGTAATATTCCATGTTTTCGCACAGCGACTTATTCCTCTGTCTTAATTTGGTGTAAAAAACAGCCAGTGAAATTAGTGAAAGGTTTGGAGACATTAATTTAGAAATACCCGAGGCTAACACATATTTCCATCTTTTGTTTCTGCGTTTGGTTTCACATGATAATGTACAGTGCAAAAATTGTCGATCTTTACTTAGTGTCGCATGTTCGCGTGAGGCACTAGGCTGTTTCACCTGGCGCGATTTTTACTCAGCATCACAGCGAATCCCGTCGCTCAGCGACCGCCACGATGTCGCAGGTTCTCCGCGACGGGATTCCAACCTGTTGGTCGCGCCGTCGCCGCAGCGATCGGCGCGATGTGGGCGGGGAAACATGTGACGTAACAGCAAGCGCCGTCGAAATAGGCGCTTTCCTGTTTTACCGCGTGTTGGAAGCTCAGCGGAGCAATGTCGCTTGCACCAGTTTCAATGTCGTTTTACCAGGGCGTACCCAACGGCACCTGTGCTTCAGGAGCTTCATTCATTCATTTACAAAACTTTATTAGAGTCCTGAAGCCCGGCCTTTTCAGACCGAGGCAGGCTGCGTCCACGTCGGCACCAGCTTCATGAACAATTTGTTTTCTCCAGCTCACACAATTCGTTTAAAAGGAGACGCTGCATGCTATCCAGGTCGGGAGCAGACGCCGCCTTCAACTTACGGCACGTACCCACTTGATCGTCACCGTCGTGAACCTCTCCATCTCTACAAATTGTTCCAAGTGCTTGCACACTCAATGGTTGCTTCTTCATCTGCAAAAGCAAATACTCCTCCAGGAGAAGAGTTCGATATATTACAGCAACAGCGGGGTACTAAACGAAACCACATCACCGACGCCGCACTAGCCGCACGCTCTTACTTGCGGTGTTGTGCAGCGTTTCCCTCGCCGCGGCTGCAGACTAAGCGATTGTAAAATCTCAACGCTTTTAAACGTTAAAAAATGGCGTACTGATTATATTTTCAAATAATAGTTGTAAATTTTTAATATTTGACTATCTTCCACGTTGTTTTTATTTAAAAATACAGGCTTGAATGCTTCGTGAGCAGGGGGCGACCTTGCGTCACGGCGACGGAAATCGCGCTGTCGCAGACGCATCTGAAAGCTGTCAACGAAAATTTCTGTGCGACGTGCGCCGCAGAACGATCTTTTCCTCCCCAATCGCGCCATGTGAAACAGCCTATATAGAGAAAAGAGGAAACACGTGTACTACCTTTGTCAAACGTATACAGGCTCCTCCGAGCGTTCATCGTATGTGTCTTTCGGCTGAGTGATGCGGTACCCGTGGAGCTCGTGACACACCGCACCTATAGATGATAAGTACAAGGGTTTGCTTTATTCCTCGAGGTGTTAAAACTTACGAAATAACACAGGAACTCCCTTAAGCCACCTGCAGTGAGCCTGGCAGTCGCAGGCAACGTAGTCTGTGTGCTTTTGACGAAGTGTACAACATCGCAAATCAAGAAACATTGCCTTTGCCAATACTTCCTGGCTTTCATATGAATCAGTGAAGTACATGGATGCGTGTTGCACTTGTGCTTGGCAATATCCAACAGTATAGTACTTCTGCAATGCGCAATGTGCGATGACAGGACGTGTGTCCCATGCTACATGCCTTGCTACGCTCCATAAGTATGCCAGAGCCTCCTTGTGTAGAGTGTTATTGGAAAGTGCTTTTACACCCGTTTAAACAAATATATTAAGAGTGCTTTCACTGGCAACTACATGATTACATGACACAGGCAAAACATGAAGAGCGGACAATACCCGCTATCATTATGCACATCTACTCACTACGCATACTAGCTCCTCAATACGATCATCCATCCATCCATCCATTCATCCATCCGTCCGTCCGCCCGTCCATTGGTGGGACTCGGGTAGCGTTTGGGCCGGTGATCCTTTAGCCAAAGGGATGAGTACGTCCGGGAGCAAAGCGAGAGAAAAAAAAAGGGTTTATTCTACATATTTACAGTGGCTCCAGATATGGAACCCCACTCAATGGGACAGCAATTTGAAAGTCTCAGCTCATTACATGTCTGAGCACATGTCAGAACACGTCATGACACACGACTGCACGCGAGGTGTCTCCTTATAAAACATTCGTCTTCCCTAGTTGACCCGACTAGGGAATCAGATGACCTTTATGCGGCCAATCAGAGGGGTCGTATTGTTCACTGAACTCCGCCTCTAATGTTGCACCTTCGAAGCAAGGATGAGGCAATCCGGAAACAGGGGGTTGACACACCTTCCACGAAAGTCAATGACTTAGTTTCTTGCCCTCCAACGGTCATCTTGCCAGGCTCGGGAGAATGGCCTTCGCGCTAATCCCCGCGTCTAACGAAGGGTGGCGATTGCGGTCGGTTGCTTCTAAGTGAGCTTCTTTGTGATCGCGTCACTGCCGGTGTCGGGCCGCGTCGCCAGGTAGGCGGCCGCTCATGAAGGGGGTGGCATCGGGGGAAGTACCTAAAGAATGCGCACTGCCGAGTTGGGGCGCTTGTTTGCCCGTCTCGTCGGTGTCGGGCTCTGTCACCGTCTGGGCGACGCTGATGAAAGGGCCTGCCTCGATGGGAAACAATCCAAGAATGCGCCCGGCCGATTCGGGATGCCACACCATCCATCCGTCCGTCCGTCCGTCCGTCCGTCCGTCCATCCATCCATCCATCCATCCATCCATCCATCCATCCATCCATCCAAATATCCATCCATCGATCCATCCATCCATCCATCGATCCATCCATCCATCCATCCATCCATCGATCCATCCATCCATCGATCCATCCATCCATCCATCCATCCATCCATCCATCGATCCATCCATCCATCCATCCATCCATCCATCCATCCATCCATCCATCCATCCATCCATCCATCCATCCATCCATCCATCCATCCATCTATCCATCCATCCATCCAATCCATCCATCCTACTCTGTTGTGTGCGAAACGTGTTCCTCTAGTCCAAGACACTCGCGATATCCGCATAGACGACCCAAGGCGGGCAAAGTCTAAATCAATCGTCTTGTGAGGCGGCCGTTGCTAAACCGGCCGGAAGACACTGGCCAGAGAAGCAAAAGTCGGCTAAGCAGCAGCACGAGGCTTCCCATGCAAGCGCCTACGATGCATGGGAGCCCTCCGCGGTGGAAAGGCAGAAGGCGGCGCCCTTCCGTCCCCCTTCGATTAGCCAAATGGCGTGCTGACTGGCTCTCGGGCTTAGCGTCCACCCTGTTCCAGCGCTGTGCATCGATTCGGCCTCGGAGTGCAGCAGGCGGCCGCTTCTGCCCTCCCAGCCTCCGGCCTTCACTCCCGCCTCGCTCGACATGCCAAAGCATGTCAGCTTGATCTCAGCCATTGCCTTGCATAGGCGGCGCAATCCGCTACACCACTTTTAAACTTTCAAGTCACGGTATCTCCATATAAAGGCGCAAGTATCGAATATTCCGGCTAGAGTCGTAGGGTCGATAAGATACAAACCTCGAACATAGCATTGAATGTAAGCGTGACCTTCTGCTAACCAAAAGCAGTATATATCATAAGTAATTTAGTTCGGCGAGTAAGGCAAAGCAATGGTTTTTTAATAGAAGCACTGCCAGGTATGACGCGTATTTGACGTGTTGCTCGGTATCACTGCTCGTGATTAGCGTTCTTTCGTGCACCAGGAGGCCCTCAATTCACTTATAACCTGAGCACTGTAGTTCTAACAAAAATTCAAGTTCTTTTTATGTTATAGGTAACCTATCATCTATAAAAAGTCAATATTTGAAACCATCTCCTAATTGTAGTTATTACGATCGGCCTGATGTGACATAAATATTCGCGCTACAAGTACAAACGCTTTTTCCAAAGCGTGCGTCATGTTTCCAGAAAAGCATGTAAGCCTTGAGGACTTAAGAATACTCAGTCATAATTCATGTTCAAAGTAGTTATTAAGAAACACAGAGCACATCAAAATGTTGCTAGCGGTGCGTTCCGAAATACAGGATTGGGAAAAGATCTCCTATGAAAATAAATTTTAAAAAGTACTGTTTAATCCCGCAAGAAATGAAGAAAGACTTTTAAAAACACGTATAATGTTTATTCATGAAACTACACATTGTCCACAATCGTGATTTGCAAGTTGTGTACGAAAGCACATAATATGCACTTGTTTCCATTACGCGTAGTAATACTTCATCAGTAAAATGTAGGCGAAATGAGTTACCCTAGCAAAATGTATATATTTAGAGGCTTTGTCATGGCGGTTCATGACGTCGCACTTCCATTAATGCGAAGTCGATGAAGAAATTGTGTCTCACGTAATTTCCTCTTAGTTCGTTATGTTTCGTAAAAGGAGCTTATTTTCTGCGAGAAAGATATTTATAATTATTCAGGGAACTCATTCTAATGATACGCCCTACATTTACGCGATAAAGGTTTTTGCTTTGTTTCTGGACTAGGACGGGCAGTGTTGTGCTGAATTTTGCTGCGTGGAGATGTGTCTGCCTCGCAGACACATCTTTCTTTCTTGCCTCTTTGTGTATAATATCTATTTATTATAGTTTCAATCGTGGATTATGTGTTTAAGGCAGAATTTTATTACTGCACTTGCACCCCTTCATATGTTGCCTTGGTTGCTTTGTGTAATGATTAGGTTTTTAGTGCCCTAGCTATAGGGCTTCCAATCCGGCGAAAAGCCGTTGTGTGTTTGTCCGTACACTAAGTGACCATGAGGAACGAACAGCAGCGCCGCACGGTGGAGAGAAGGCAATACGTTACGCATTGAAGGAGAGTTACCACCTGCAGTCAATCACGCGGTACCACCTCAAACGGCGCAGCCAATCACAGCGCGCGAGCCACGACAGCTGCAAACAATAGGAAGCCGCGCTCGGCCGCAACTGTGGCCGGTGGGGGGAAGCGCTGCGCGCGTTTCTCCTCGTCTGACAGATAGTTGAGCAGCGCGTCAAAACAAGTCAAGTCGCAGTTCTCCTGAGATGGGCCATCGGTGAGGCGGCGGATCCATCTCGGTTGGTCGACGCGGAGCGCCGGGCTCGACGGAACACAAGTGCGGCTGAAACGACAACGTGAGCGGGCCTCGACTGATCCTGACATTGTAGCTAAACGAGCGCATAAAGTTGGAAGCAGACAGGTTGAGAAAATGTCGTGAACGTGCAAATGAAACTCCTGCACAGAGGGAACACCGCCTCGACGCTGATGCCGAGGCCACGAGGAACGCGCGGGCTAACGAAACTCGCGAGCAGCGGCAACCCCGCGTAGACGCCAACATTCCAGCCATGAGGACTCAACGGGCGAAGGAGAATGCCGAAGATTATGCCGCGCGCTTGATCAAATACGTTCACTTAACAGCGGCGCACACCTACTAAAATATGCCCAATAATGAAAACTGACATAGAAGAGTTTCATTGGAAACTGGCACAAACCGAGTGGCCCATACCCATGATAAGCCAAGACAAACTATGCAAAACTAGGGTTAACGATGCAAGAGCAGAGTAGTGTGTGCTTAGCCAGAGCTAGACCATCCGCCATTTCTTTACAGCGAAGCTGTATGTGTCTACCCTCCCATATATTTCTCAATGTCCATGCATCAAAACTCCCGCGCCCACTGTAAGGAGACAAAGCAAACCAGTAAATCATGTGCTGACACCTGGCGTAGCAAGAGGAAAGCTAGGAATTATGCGGCGAGTAGCAGCGAAGATGGTGTCCGAGAGGCTGCCCGTAAGTGGTGGGCTCGACTTAGAAACGGGTGCCGCGAAGCGGAGAATGCGGCGAAGCGACGCAGGTACCACGCCAGTAAATTGGACGAGCACAAGGGTGCGTATCGGAAATTTCAGAGGGACTTTCTGGAGAGCCATTTCGGATTGAGTTGGGCGATGTGCGACAGACTGTGGTTCGAGAGCGATTTGATGGTTATCGGTAACTTCCAGATGTCGCAAAGCGTGAACGTGATGCGGTTTTGGCAGTTACCCCTGCTCCTGACTTAGCCAGGCACACGGTTTGGCTGCGCCGAGGGAACGCTGATGGCCGCAGCACGCATCATGGTGTGACACGTGGTTGCTAACAAGCCACCTCCTGTATTTCCGCGCCTACGCTATGAACAGAATAGGCAGTTAGTATGTTGCGTGCGCTGGTATGGAGAGCCGCGTGTAGTGCGTACTGCCGAAGAGCAGCTCCGCTGGTAGCCCACATTCGCGGAGTCGAATGGCTGCGATTTTTTATGTTATTTTTGCATTGTGTCTTACTTGATGTACTTATACACTGCTTATGTGCCGTCATCACGATGCCAAAAAAGAAAGAAAGACAGCACGAGAGTTGGGCTTCTTCAGGTTACTAATAGCACGTCGAGAGCGCGCCGCAAGCCATGCAAGAACCTGAAGCAAGTATGCAGTGGATGCTCTAAATCCGTTGGAGGTTATTTTTTTTATTTTTTTAAACTGCCACTCCAAGAAATTTACACTGCATAAAGGGAATTTTCGATACTGGAGCGACACATGCAGGTATAACTAAGTGAAAGCTCATAGAGCGGTTTAAACTGCTGCCGAACACATTGCTAAGAGCATAAGCGAAACAAACGGCTTACGTGGTACAGACAGCCAGTTACAGCATAAAATTAGGTGAACGTAGACAAGACGTGGTGCTTATACATGCGTTGTCACAATAATACGTTTCGGTAAACAAATTATTGACAAATGAAGCAGTTGCCGATGCATTGTTCTATCTTTACAAGCAATTCTCTTGCGCGTGAACGTAAAGGCTACAGACATTCAATCACACCATTTACCGATTCTCACTGTCGGGAAATGTGTATTTGCAGCATAAGCACGTTTGTGGTTGACACTATATATCGGTAGCCAACATTTACCAGAACCGGTCAGGCTAAGTCATGGTGGTGGCCTTAACAGCCTAGTTATTCTTTTGTTAGTTCTATTCGTTCAATACACCGTATTTCTGAGTCCACTTTAGGGCAGCGAGTAGGCCTAGCTGGAATTTAGACAAAGACATGTTCCAGAGCGTAAGAACGATGAAAAGACAACGGGAGACAAAAGGACGACAGAAAAGGTAGAGCGCTGCCTTTTATACTTTTGCTGTCGTTCTTCAGTCATCGCACTTCTTTTCACTTTTCTTGCGCACTGGAACATTTTTCAGGAGCGACGCTTCTTAGTTGAGGCGCGTTAAGCGAACAGCCATGCATTGAAGCAATCTGTAATTTCAACTTGACGTCACTTGACGAATGGTACATATCGGAGAGCGGCATCACGGTGAAACTGCGTCTACGACTTCTTGTGCGCAGGAAGGAAGCACTGCACTTCCTTCGTGACAGAAGACATGCTACAAAGCCTCATATACACGAAATTCTCCAAAATCCCCACCACAGCGTTGCTCATACCGGCAAATATATCCCGGCGCCTGCCACTCACGAGCAGGCCGGACCCCGCGTTTTTTACTACTCGAAACCGATAAACGTGGCATTGCAAGCGCCGTTCACTGGCGTTTTCGCGGCGCCGTCTCGGCAGCGCATCAGACCTATGAACCAGAGATTGCTCCTAATTGTTGTTATCCTATCAGTTTGTTGTAAGCATTACGCGTGAAGTTGAAACAAAAAAGGCAAGCTTCTATACACAAAAGTAGCTCGACTGCCATTGATGTCTCTCGCTGCGAATGAAAAAAAAAATTCTTGCCTCGTTGGAAAAATACGACGTGGCTCCTTAATTTGGAAGCAATAGGAGAACGGAACTTATTTATTACCTCTCCCTTATGAGGAAGGCGGGGTACCCTCTGTTTCCCATATTACAACTGCCTGCGTCGTAAAGCTCTTTCAACTGAACATCCAAGTACACGCTTCCATTTGGATATTGGCCGGTTTGGACGAAATGCCGCTGGGATCTGACGCATTGTAAACAAAAGAACATGGAAACCTATTGGCACAGCCTATATAAACTTGAAGAAGAGCCCTATCAAATGGCTTCAACATTTCAATATAGAGAAGGTTTCGCCCTGGGTTGACTCTCTTGGAAGCTAGACGTACCTGTGCTCTACTTTTATTTTTTTTTTCGTGCGTAGACCCAGAAGGAAACCAAAGGCCGCTATTTGGAAACGAACTGGTGGCGTACATGAGAAGCGTGACGGATTCGGCTAGTTGGTGACTTTCCATAGGGTACGACGCCACTGTCGAAAAAGGTCATAAGAAAAGGTGACGACGACAGGTCGCAGCTTTTGTGTCTAAGACTACATTGTGTTACCCAAGTGCCATGAGTTGGCCTAGAAAACATCAAAGTCGATGCGAAATAAACACCATAAGCTGGCGATTCACCGGACAGTTTAAAGCACAATTCTGTGCCTTATATCAGAAATCTTGTCGGGGTTGGAGATTAGCAAGACGTCTATGGACCTTCTGGCTTTGGGAGCCCAAGGTGAAATCACAAATGAGGCAGTGCAAGGTGATATGGGTTGGTCTTCTTCTGATGTCCGAGAAGCACGAATGTTAGATTTGAAGAAAGACAAAGGAACATGGATCAAAATAAATGCTGTGGCTAAAGGGCACAAATATCTGTACCTGGAAAGCGTAGAGACAGAATGCACGAAGAGGTCAAGAAAGTTGGCAACCAAGCACAGGGTAATCAAAATGTAAACAGACCGAGTAGTCAAAAAGAAAATAAGAAACAGAGATGGTAAATTACACGCAAAGGACAAAGACAAACAAGAGCACGGATTTTTACAAAAACGGCAAGAAATAAATCAGGAGAGAAATTTTATGATAACGCAAAGGGGCGTGTCTTGCTATTTGAGACTCGAGCTGGCCGCCTGAGAACAAAAACATAGAGGAGCAAATATGCGACACAGGATGGTGAATGCGTGTGTTGCAAAAAAAAAAGCCCGAAAACGACTCGGCACATCGTAATATACGCCAAGATATACATTCAGGGAGACCTGCAGGGAGTGTCCAGCGTCCAGAAGCGTTATGATTCAGAGAAGGTGGTAGAATTAAGTGGTCAGCAGTCTAAATAAGAGGCGATCAGAATAATGGTGGGAGAAAAAGCCGGGAAGAGATTGATAGAACTGGAGTCATTGCAAGCAAGCATATCTAATGGTGCAATATAGTGATAGAGGCTTTAAATATTAAAGTTATGATCGAGATCAGATAGGCAAACGGCTAGATCGCGATAAATGTAGCAAAAGCTGAATAAATCAAGCAGGCTGGGTGCGTGTTTGTCTCTGCCGCGTGTCGAAGGGGATGCTGTGTGGGCGTGTAGCGTGTTTCTGTTCCTCGAACCTCGCGACTCAACGTAACCGAAGCCTTACGAAATTTATTCGCTATCTACACATTCTTTAATTACGTACGTGCGCATATTCACTGCAAGAATACTAATAGCAATTAATAGCAACATGAATAGCAATTTAATAGTAGTTTAAAAATAGGGAAATATTCTAGGTCTCTGACAAGCACGCATAAGTGCCGAAACATGAGGTAGTACCTTATAGGGTGTAGTTCGTTTTACATCGAACGCACGTTAACAATTAGGAGCAGGGAAAAGTTGGTGTCATGTCACTTTCTATACATTGGATCGCAGGCGGCTTTATGACGACTCTGCTGACTTATTACAAGACGCTTCATGGCAGCATGGATCTTTGTAGTCAATTAGAATTGAGAGGCATACACCAACCCGACAGCTGTCCACTCAAATGTTACCCAAACAGAAGACTATTCATGCGCTTTCCTTTAGCACGATTAGCTACGAGAGAAGTCATGCGACGATTATTCGCTCCATTCGTGAGGAGAATTTTATTTCGCAGCATTCCACTTGCTCGAGCAGGCTTTGCAATTTTCATATCGCTGGTGTCATGTGATCTTATTCGCCATTTCATTGTTTACATTGCCACATGCTATATCGTTTTCGCGGGTATGTGCCCGGCCATGGAAACGACGCTGAAGAAGCGCGCGGGTAGAAAAACAGAGACGACAACGACGTTGCGTTTGCTGTTCATATAAAGAGTCGCAGAAACTACAGTCCAGACAGGGGCTTCCGAACGATTCCGAAGAGGGCGATTGGGCAGCCCAGAAGAGAGCGATTCTGTGGTTCCGGCCACCGTTCTACGTCTTGTCTCGTATCCGAAAGGGGATTGGCCACATTTTAACTGCTCGTAGGGCTTTGTTTCTTCTATAGGTTTTTTTTTCTTTTCCAGGGACCGTGAATGCCGGTCTCCGGTCCCGGCCAGGGCTCGCCCTGGTCGGCTAGCCGTCCCACTGAGTCGGTGCCCCTGGAGTGTTTTCTTCGGAACGGAGTCAGTACCTTGCCCGTGGCGCTCGTTCCCACGGATGGTGGTTCCATTCGGCTAACCGAATCAGAAAGGTTCCAGGAGGAGCTGCGCGGTATTACCGAGCACTTCGTTGACATCTCGGAGGTGAGGCGTTTTGGCAAGACAGGCATTCTATGTAAGTCTTCTAATGTTCAGTGCCTTAATGATTTGCTTAACTGCACGAGATTCACTAGCATCGCGGTTCGTGCTTTCGTCCCTCCTCATCTCGCATGCGTGAAAGGCATTGTTCGCGGGGTTCCTACCGATATTACTCCTGAGGCCCTTTTGAAGATGCTCTCTCCGGCTGGTGTTGTTTCTGTTTATAGATGCAATAGGTCGGTGGGTGATAACCGAGTCCCAACTGAGAGCGTCATCGTCTCGTTCGCCGGTTTAACGCGCCCGTCTGAAGTGAAGGCTTGGCCGTATTTGTTCCGCGTGGAGACATTGTCACCTAGGCCATTGCAGTGCCGAAACTGCTGGAGATTTGGCCACAGTGCTAATGCATGTAGATCTTCAGTGAGATGCTGTAATTGCGGCGGCTCTCACTCTACATCAGCCTGCGACGAAGATGCACCTAGGTGTTGCTTGTGCGATGGATCTCATAGTGCTACAGATAGTAACTGCCCTGCGCGAGGCCATGAGATTCAGGTGCTTGAGATCGCGGAGAAACGTCATTGTTCCCGTGCGGAAGCAATATCAGCAATAAAGGAGCGCGATGTTGGTTACGCGGCAGCTGCTTCCCGTCAGTCAACATCCCTAGAAGCCACAGTTTCGGCCGCTGTAGCCGCAGCCATTGACAAGGCAATGCCAATAGTTATGGAGCGGCTGTTTAATACTTTTGCCGAAGGTATAACTGAGATGCTAACTGCCAAATTTAATAGCCTCCTCCAATCGCACTCTGCTGCTGCTGACCCCACCCCATGTAGTACTCCCGCGCGCCATTCAAATGAATCGAACTTTGAAAATCAGGCAGAGGTTGAGTCCGATACCTCAGTTTGTTCTCCGCTCTCAGCAACTGCGGGACCTAGCCACTCATTTGGACACATGAGGCTTGGGACCATCAGCAATAGACGCAAGGGTTCCCCACTTTCTCCCACGGATACTCCTAAAGCTAAGCCTAAAAAAGGAAAGAACAATGATCACCACGAGCAGGATGCGTTGCGTTCTGCCGTGGAGTCATCCATTCTAGGATCGTCATAGCATCAGTAAAGGTTCTCCAATGGAATTGCCGCTCTATATCCTCAGGTTACGTTGACCTTCTTTATTTAGTACACAAAATAATACCAGATGTTATTTTACTTCAGGAATCATGGCTTTCGTCACATCAAAGATTTACTATTAATAATTTTCGAACATTTCGTTTAGATCGTCCAGGTAGGGGCGGTGGGCTGCTAATACTAGTTTCATCAAAAATGTATCATAAGGTAACTGTAACTTTTGAACATGTGTGTTCAGACTGCGAAATTTTAGGATTAGATTTTTTGCTGCCAGGTTGCTCTGTGTTTACAGTGGTTAATACGTACTTCCCGAACGGAGTCAAGAACACTGATCACCTGGACTCACTGTTCCGAAACTGTTCAAATGCAACGCTCCTGGCAGGAGATTTTAATTCGCATCATACTTCTTGGGGAATTAAAACGGATGGTTGTGGAAAGAGGTTGTGGAATTGGGTGCATGACAACAATTTTCAATGTCACAATTCAGGACAAATTACCTTTCTACGTGGGCGATTCTCTTCTGCATTAGATCTGACTTTCTCCTCTGCTAACATGTCTATTTCATCTTGGGACACCTTTGACAATGGAACAAGTAGCGATCACTTACCCATCACTTTTGAAATTATGCTTTCACGTCAGGCTCCTATTATACGACAAAGACGACTCATTAATTATACAACTTATAAATCAACTATAAATGCAGGCTTATCAGCGTTGAGTACTTATGATGAACAACGGAGGGCTGACTCTGTCGTATCGCTTTTAAACTCTTCTATTCAGCCTGCTGAGTTTACGGTTATGTCTTGCAGCTCGCCGTCGAAGTCATCATGGTGGAACGATGCTTGCACACGGGATTATAGGCGAAGAAAAGCAGCGTGGAAAAGTCTCCAACATAATCATTCACCGAAAAATTGGATGGACTATAAATTCTATGCAGCTCTATTTAAACGAACTGTGGCGAAAGCTAAAGATGAACAAAAAAATGCAATACATACGTCTTTGTCAAAACGAGAAAGAAGATCGGCACTTTTTAGGTTCTTACGCAACAAAAAAGATGTTCAACAGTCCGTATGGTCATTTTCTGCTGTTCTATCCCCCAAAGAAGCGGCGGATTCACTAAATAATATCGCGAAAGGGCTTGAAGCACGCTTTTCTTCGCTGTGTCCCAGACCGAGGAGGTTCAAAATTTCTACATCTGAATTTGTAGAAGTTACCATGACAGAATTATCCGATGTCATCTTATCTGCACATCAATCGGCTCCTGGACCGGACCGTATCACCATTACTATGATTAAATTATTGTTTGACTCTTTCCCAGATGAGCTCTTAAATATAGTTAACTGTTCACTACAATATACATGGATTCCGACCTCTTGGAAAATTGCAAAAATTGTGCTTTTGCTTAAAAAAGAAAACCTCGGATATATCTTGGACAACATTCGGCCAATTGCACTTACATCGAATCTAGTCAAAATTGTAGAAAAAGTAATTCATGTCCGGCTCCTTGAATTTACTTCTTCTCGTGGTATTCTGTGCTCGAGACAAATAGGATTTAGGCCTCATTGTTCCATTTGGTCAGCTCACGTTGATTTAGAAAGCCGCATTCGACTCGCAGGACAATCAGGAGATATATCGGCATTGGTAACTTTAGATATTGCAAAAGCATATGACAGTGTCGAACATGCAATTTTAATTTCTCGATTAGTTAGCTGTTCTGTTCCAGACTATTTAGTAGCCTGGATACAAGAGTTCCTTTTCGATAGAGAATTTTTTTGTTTCAAGGATGGGGTGACATCGGATACGTATAAACAGACGAGAGGCGTACCACAGGGATCAGTTCTTTCGCCACTTTTGTTCAATATTTTGTTATCTTCTGTGCCAATCCATCAGGATGTACAACTCTATCTCTATGCTGATGACATTGCATTTTTCTCATCAGCAAGGGATATTAATACGTTATACCAAATTTTGCAATCTTATTTGTCTGAACTCGAGTCCTGGCTGGACGGCCTGTCTTTTTCGCTTAACGTAAAGAAATGCGCTCTACTGGTGTTTCCATTGTCAAATCATGTCTCTATTTCTCTTCATTATCGTAATCAGCCGATTCCGCAAGTTCCAACTTTGAAGTACTTAGGGATAACTTATGATGGTAAGCTAAACTGGCAGCAGCAAATAGAAGCAAATGCTAATAAAGGAGAACGTGCAATGGCATTGTTGCGCCGGTTCAGCAATAAAAACACAGGGATGCGTAGATCTACGTTGCTGATGATTTATAAGCTTTACGTCCGCCCCATCCTAGAATTTGGTTGTGTTCTTTTTTCAGGATGTGCAGCATACAAGCTAAGACCTTTAATTCTACTGGAAAGGCAAGCGCTGCGTCTCTGCCTCGGGCTGCCAAGTTTTGTGGCTAATAATGTTCTTTATCTGGAGTCTGGAATTATTCCGCTTGATTCCAGATTTAAGCAACTTACTGTCCTGACTTTCCTGAAGCTTTATGATACACCCCTTTCCAATTTGCAACCCGTTTTCATCAATTCACCAGAATCATTTTTCAGAACAGGATGGCGGCGTTACCGACAGCCACAAGTTATTTTTGTTCAATCGCTGTTATCTAAACTTCAAGTTAGCCTACCGCGCCTGATTTCTCCAAAATCTAATTCATTCAAGATAAAACTAACTTTTGATGATATTTTTCCAAAACACGCAAAACTTCTTCCTGCGCGCATACTTGAAGGTCTCCTTCAAGACCATCTTAGTCAATTTCCGTCTCATTTGGTTATTTCTACGGACGCATCACAAAATTTAGAGAAGGCTGGTGTTGGCATCTTTTCGAATCAACTCAACTGGTCTTTTGCTCTCCGTCTCGCTGATTACACTCCAATATTTCTTGCAGAATTTCTGGCAGTTATTCTTGCCATCCGAAAATTGGGTCCACAGAATTCTAAGGTAATAGTTGTTACAGATGCGCTTTCGGTCTGTACACATTTAACTTCCAATAATCAGTCACACCTACTGAGTATATTTTCGACTCTTGCCCCAGAAAATTTATCCGAAGTCCGCTTTGTCTGGGTCCCCGGACATAGTGGAATCTTTTTAAATGAATCAGCTGACTCGCTCGCTTCGACATCACTAAATGGTCCGGTCATAAATATTCTTCCTGATTTCTCTTTTATAACAGGAGCTAGATTTAAACGCCTTTTATTGCTGAGTTGCCATGACTCGTCCATACTTTCTTCAGACGATTTTCAACATTTAAAATTTCGGTGGAACACGAGCAAGTGCCTTTCACGCCAATGTGAGGTGACGCTGTCAACTTTCCGCTGCAGAGTTCCCCGCCTAAATTTTTATCTTCATAGATCCGGTTTATCAATCACTGACCTCTGCTCGTTTTGTAATCAACCGGAGACTATTGACCATTTCTTTCTTTCTTGCCACCGCTTCTCCTCCCTCCGTAGAATGTTTCTGTTATTTACAAGCAGTAATCTGGGTTTGGCACTTACAACGCCAAACATTTTGTCTTTTGGGGCCTGTCAATTAGGCACAAGTCAGGGCTCTATGATCACTGCTGTTCACAAATTTATTGAAGCATCCGGAAGGTTACGCTGCTAGGGCACCGACCGTGGGACATGTTATTTTATGTTTATTTTTGTAGTTAGATTTCTCTTAATTTTTATTTAGTTAATTTATGTATAGGACATCTTAAAATCTGTGTTAAGGAGTTACCAAAATCTTAATTTTGATTATTCACCTTTACCATTTTGTTCGTTGTTAGGTGCATGTTTTATTTTATCCAGTGTGGCCAATCCCCCTCGTGGGTACGAGCCATGTTTTGAGGCAACAACAACAACAATATAAGTGTTTGATCCCTGGTGGAGCGGTTGCTGCTGACCTGCTCGGACGCTGACCGCCTTTTCTCTGGTTCCTGGATCAGTGAACGTGACCATGTCCTAAGTCGGTGTGGTCAAGTATCGGGCGGCGGTATTATACTGTTCGTTTGGAGTTTTCGTTTTTATTTTGAGTTTTATATCGTTTCTTTTTTCACCTTCTAGTTTGGTGTGTTGCGAGCCAGTCAGACTAACCTGATGTCTCTCTCTTCTCCCGGTCAAGGGCATTCCCCTTGGCTAGCTTCTCTCCCGGCTCGAGAGTGGCCGATAGACAAATTTTTAAGCAGTGGCAACAGGATTGTCCCTGTGGCTCTAGTACCTACCAATGGGGGATCAATTCAAATGAAAAACCCGAAAGCCATTCAAGTGGAGCTTCGAAAGGCCACCACCCACTTCCAGAAGATCACCGAGGTCCGTCAATTTGGTCGCGGTGGTATTCTGTGCTGCTCATCAGACCAGGAATGTGTTCAAGAACTTCTCAACTGTTCCGAATTTGCATCAAATCCGGTGAGCCCGCTTATTCCAGCACACCTTGCTTGCTCGAAAGGCTTAGTTCGCGGTGTCGACGCGAGCCTGGACCCATCAGAGGTATTAGACTTATTTTCAGTTGCTGGTGCTGTTTCTGTATACCGATGCAGCCGAATTATCGAGAACAAGAAGTCGCCTACGGAATCGGTCATTGTTACGTTCGCGGGAACAGCCCGTCCATCTGAAATTAAGGCATGGCCCCTAATATACAAAGTAGAGCCACTAACTCCACGACCACTACAGTGCTCGAAATGTTGGCGTTACGGGCACAGCATAAAAGGCTGCAGGTCTGTCACTCGATGCCGACTATGTGGAGAAAATCACGACAGCACAGACTGTAAATCTCAGGAGGAAAAATGTTGTCTGTGTCACGAAGCTCACGCGGCAGACTATTCGAACTGCACGGCGAAGGAGCAAGAATTGAGAATTCTTGAAGTGGTGGAACGCAGGCGATGCTCACGTAGAGAAGCGTTTATTGAGGTTCAAGGAAGAACCCAGGGCTATGCAGGTGTAACAGCTCGTCAACCCGCTGGCTTAGATATTTCTGTATCCAAGGCCATAGCAGAGGCAGTAGAGAAGGCTACAGAAAAGGCCATGGAACGTCTTGCGACAACTATTTTTGAGTCCTTGGCACAAATGCTGTCTAGTCAGCTGGCGCAGCTCATTAACACCACCTCTACCCAGGTTCAAGCATGCCAAGTTTCAAATATTCTAAATCTAGGTCCAAACCAAACATCGTCACCCAACCCAGTACCTAACTCTCCTTGCGCAGGACCTTCTACTCGTGTAGAGACGGAACCAGCACCCCTAACAGATGATTATGAAGAATTTCAGGATGTAGACATGGAACTTAAGAGTATGAAACGCACCAGATCTCCTCCCCCCAAAATTTCCCCTAAGTCAAAACCTAAAAAATTTGTAAAAGAGAATCTTTCCAAGAAAGACTTCTTGAAAGATAGCATTTTAGAGCAGGCGGTCTCCGCCACCGTTCTATCTTCACCATAGGCTCTCTAAAAATCTTACAGTGGAATTGCCGTTCGATTGCTTCTGCTGCTACAGATTTATCATATATTTCTTCTGAATTTTCCCCAGACATAATTGTATTACAAGAAACCTGGCTCTCAAATGATCAAAAGTTTTTCCTAAAAAATTATCGATTATTTCGTTTGGATCGCCCTTCTAGAGGTGGTGGCATTGCTTTCTTGATTTTAACAAAATTTAGTCACAAGGCCACGATATCGTATCAATGTATGTCTGCTGAATGTGAAATTTTAGCATTAGACATAACACTTCCAGACTGCTCCCCTTTTTCCCTAGTTAATTTATATTTCCCGGCAGGAGTGCAGGATACCCGATGCCTAGACATCGCATTAGCTTCGTGCAAAAAAGACATAATACTCGCTGGTGACTTCAATTCTCATCACGTGTCTTGGGGGTTTAAAACTGACTTGGGTGGAAAACGCCTGTGGGAATGGACTCTTGACAATAACCTTTCTTGTCTAAATTCAAAAGTTG